>NC_136901.1:70993980-71219460 GCF_949606895.1 Notothenia rossii | reverse complement strand
TACTGTTTCAGAAATAATCCTTGATGTGGTTTAGAACAGGATGGCGTTTTATCACAGCAGAACTTAACTTTATCTCTGGTAGAATTCTGATCAGGCATTAGCTCCGCCTCCTTTTTTTTTTTTTTTAAGCTAAGGACCCAAAATCCGCGTTTCTCTAACAGGGCTGCAAAAGAGGGGTTTGAGCAGTATGAGGCATGGCTACAATTGGTGAACTGTTTGGTATTCTAAGCAAAAAACTTCACAGACATGTTTTGTATAGGTATGGCCCTACAATATATTTGTCCAATATAGCATAATAGGTCCACTTTAAGGCTGGAAAAATATTTTTACATAAAATCATCTGTGCACTCTTTCATAAAATGAGGAGTAATTGTTTCTAATGAATTTTATTAAAGTGAACATTGATTAGTCTAAAAGTACAGTTATTAAATTGAATGTTTATTTTTAACACCTATCATGCTATATTTAAATGATATATTGTAGGGCCATACCTATATAAGGTATATTTATACGTTTCTGTTTTCAAAATACCAAACAGATCATGCATTTTAGCCATGCCTCATTTCGCTCTATTTACTGTTCTCCAGCCCTGTTTTTGCAGGGGGCTGATTCTGTGAGCTGCAGCTGACCACGCCCCCCTGCAGGAGAGGGGAGCGTGCTCTGATCAAGTCAGAAGAGGGGGAGAAAAATAGATCTCCGTCCTCCGTGTTTTATTATATTATTATATAGAGTCGTTATTCATTTGTTTTGACTGGCACTTTTCTAATTTTGTCCGGAAGATTTAAACTTTAACGGACATCTTGACCGGCGAAAAAAAACAAAAAACTGAAACTCTGCCGCACGGTCCCCTCGTTCCTTGGAAGAGGCGGAGAGGTGGGTGTTTGTCATCTGCTGGTGGACTAACCGGAGAGAATTACAGTGCTTACCTCGACGGGGAGCGATTGCATTGAATTACAGCAGCAAGAGCAAACGCTTGCTTCGGGGAGGGCGAAAAAGAGCCACAGCAGAGAATAAACAGAAGGGCAACCATGGCAACCATGCTCGGGAAGTCTTCTTCGCTGCTTTTGTGGCAGATGACAGCGCCACTTACAGGCCTGGCATATGTACTACAGCGTCTCCAGCGCTTTCGAGCCGCAATGGCCGGCCGTGGCCCAACCTCTCATTCCCCTGATAGGTGGAGAGTTGGCCCAATAGCCGTAGCGCCACCGTCCTGACGTCAAGACAGTGTTCAAATCTGGATCAGTTTTTATCAGATCCGTTGCAGCCCCTTTTTTTTTTGATTTGGGTATGGAGGAAAATAGAGAGGGTTGTGTTTTCTGACACTTGGTGAGTTCCCTGGAACACCGGGGACACATATTCATGTATAAAAGATGTACAAAGGTCCATTTTGCATACTGGGTCCCCTTTAAAGTATTTCTCTGCCTAAAGTGATAATGATTTGAATATCTTTGAGGTCTTGAATATTGTTTGGAAAAAACGACTAATGTCAAATTTGTACAAAACAGTTGGTTTAAACAATGATGACAGATAAACAAATCACGCTTAATAAGCATATTTTCAATTTTCTACCCATAATTACTTTGCATTGAATATCAATTCTGGTTTCAACAATTGTAAAGTGTTTTATTTAAAAGTGTGTTTTCAATATTTATAGATTAATTGCAAATATTTTGAAGAGTGAATAAAACATAGTTCAACCAACAGGTTTCTGATGCTGATGTAAGACGAGCAGGGGTTAGCCGCGCCACCTTGTGACGAGCACTTCCCGAGTTATCTGGTGCTGAGGCATGGAATGAGCAGATAAAACAATTCTAAAGGGGAAATGGTGCTGTCTGTAATCAGATTTATTTACGCAGCCCACTGAGGAAGATTGATGTCTTATCTGTTGCTGCGGATTTCAATTCTCCATGCTACCATGCAGATAAACAATAAGTCTGCTGTCTCTAAAACTTTTTTTAATTGTGTGTGTATATGTGTGCAGGCGTGTGGGCCTATTAGCATGTTTTGTCTATCGGCGTGTTTTTGACAAGCGAGACAGTGATGTTTCCGAATAAACTCACCGTCTCTGCCACCCCAGCTGCTTCCATGACTATTTTTCATGGCTGTTAAATGCCAGACATGTGCTCTTACATCTTTTTGACTAGCAATTGAAAAGTGGAGCTCAAGCAGAGATCAAACCACCGCTGTTGCTCCTGTCTAGCTGGGATACATGTTTTCCCCTTCCTCGTGAGCGTGAGGGGTGTAAGCCACCATTTTGACTCTGTTATCGAAATCCATGTTGTACCTTTTCTACACTTTGCATCATACTTGTATTCAGCATCCTGATCTTGTGTGCTGCTTTAGTGGAAGCTTAATGTAAAAATGTTCCTCCTATAGTGACTAAGTGACGGGGTAATGTAGTTTGTCAGTGAACAACAGTGGAGCGCAGTAAGTGTTCACTAAGGGACGATGGACTCATTATCTGTATGTCGGCCTATTATTCATGTGGCATATTATGTTAATGACTTTATGTGCCATGGATATACATGTAGACTATTTTAGTGTTTTTACTATCATCTTGTTGTGAGGTATATTGATACTCTGTAGTAGTTTCCATGGTAGCCACTATATTTGATGGCAGTGGCTGCAGTCACTGGGATCTACTCTGTTGTATTAGGAACAAGGAGGGGAAAGCTCTCCACATCTTAAAATAGGCCAGATGAGGAAGGTGTGAAAGCAGAAACTTGGCATTACCGGCACAGACTGTTGCTCAGTCAGAAGCTAACAAATTGCACAAGCGCCCTTTTTTTTCCTCTCACTCGAAGATAAAACGTTGATCGACAGCTTTCACATCTTTTCTGGGAATAAAAGAGTTTGTTCCTTGTTATTGAGTTAAATTCTTATTCCTGAGGAATAAACTACAACAAAGCGTAGAGCGAGATCTGAAAAAGATTGCTCCCCCTCCCCCTCCCTTCCCCGCTTAGACAGCTCGTCTTATTATCTCCTGAAATGGCAAGGTTACAGTACCTACAGGTGCAGAGAAAGGTGAGTGTGTTAGCTTTTTATCTTTAAACCAGTCAACCTTAACAGAAAAGCACATCCACTGAAGCCTCATCAGACTCTGCAAGGAATAAACATTCTCTTATGTACAAGTTTTGCAATTCAGCGGAGCTACTTAGCTGTGGAAATGGGGGAAAGTTTAAATATATTAGGTGTGTTTAATGGACCTGGAGAAATACTGGGGAAAACAACCTTGGTTACCTCTGGCATTAATATAACATTTATGAGAAGGATTTAGGCCGATCTCCTGCAGAGCCTTGAGAAGACGTTGCGTTGTCAGTCAGCACACGTTTAGCATAAATCTCTCACTTCTACTTCTGCAGCCACCTTGAATCTCCCAGCATTCACTCCTCCCTGCTGCTGTGGTTGGCTTGTCACCATGTCCTTTTCTGTTGAGGTTTTGAGAGCGTTGCCTCTTGTCTGCCTTTTTTAAATTCTTTTAGAAATCACATTTGTGTTGATGTCTAGACGGCTTTAGAGAAATGTATCAAAATGTTAATTGATCTCATTTGACTTTGTGTTTTGTTAATGTATTGCAATCTGTTGTATTATTTTCCCTGAATAGATGTTTATTTCAGAGAATAAGTTAATTGCGTAAGCCATTATGTTATTTAGTTTGAAACTTTTTCCAAATTTTGAAAAAGCCTCTGGCCTTTAGTTTGCTGTATGTAATAGTTATCTATTTACACAACCGCCCCTTTCATATAGAATTGTCATTTAACATCTTCAGCAATTCATTGTATAAATGCTTGCGATACTTTTTCTTTTAGTCACTTATTATTAATGAGGCGTCAGAAATTGGAATTATTGATTGGGCTCTATTTGCATTCATATGAAGGTGGTAATAAATTGAACCATTTTAGTACAATAGTTTGGCTATCTGCTTGTTAATAGAAGGGACCTTTTTTCACAGGTGAGGCAACTGCCGTCTGTCTTAATGTGATTCATGAATTTTGTGAATGGACTCTAATGAGCAGCGTATTTCAATCAGCTTAAGGATCAGGACCATGGCCCTTTTCTCCTCCTGCTGCTTTTGATGTTAATGGTAATTATCAAGCAAAACTTATGTGGTACATTTACTTTTTTGGAAATAGTTCACAAAGCCACTTTCTCATCTATCAAAGAGGAGTCTTTCAGTGTGGTTACCTTCAAGTGACCTCTATATTCAAGAGCTGAAGCAAAGCCTTCAATGTGTGCTGGTTTACTTAGCCAGGAGGACTCCACAACTTGGGTTTATCAACACATTTATGTATTAGTTTTCTTTGCATTTTGTAAATGTATTTAAAATGTACACCAAACCTTTTCCCTAAAAAGAGATTTAGATTTAAGCTTTAATATTTATGGTAGAAGAATTCAACCTTGAGAGGAATGGAGAGCTATAACATTTGATATTCCTGTTTATTCAGACTTGGCAGGAGATGACCAACAACATACATCATGAATGAAGAACAATTCCACCAGAGAATCTAGCAATTAAATCAGCAGAATATCCCCACATGTACTGTAGACACGTATTGATTTATTGATGCGTCTTGTGTCTCCTCTGGTTACGCAAGTACTTGAAAGGACACAGGGGTGGTACTATTTAATGGAAAGCTGTGTAGTGTCACTAATGAGTTCATTTTGCTATTTATACATGTATTCTAAGCCCAGCGTGTATATAGGCAACACTTTTACTCCTTAGTAGTCTTTAATGGCCCATCCTACTCACTTCACCACAACTACTGCACATTATGAAGAACTCAAAATGGCTGCTGTCTGAGGCTTTGTTTGCACACTGCCTGTGCTGCATGTAATTGCACTCAATAGGTAGTAAATCCACCCTTGTAAATCAAAAACCCTTCCACAGTTTTGAATATGATCTAGCTCGGTCTTGTTAGTGTACAAACGTTAACCCAGGGCTTGTGGACCATGATGCACCTGGGCTGCAGAGACAAACCTGGGGTTGCTACAAGTTGCTGGAACTGGTCAAGAGTTCTAGCCTAAGACTATTATTAGCACATGGAGTGCTCCATCATTGTATTTGACATGGATTCTCAAATGACCATTCACACACACTAATCACAGTGTTTACCTGATTATGTTTATCGCTGATATTAACGAGGAAAACATTTCTAATCACGCAGTAACAGAAAAAAGCGTATTTGGTCTGAAGGTTTTAAACATCAGTATGCATGTACAATTTCTAACACCATCTCATAATATTTACCGTCTCCTGAAATGCTTTTTATTTAATTAGACAAATTGCACTCAGTCAGTCGGAGAAAGAAAATGGCAAAAAACTGAAGTAAAGTGAATTGCTTCGGAGAAAAAGCCAAGTTGTTTAATTAACCTCTTTAATGAAGGCAGTCACATTGCAGTTGAAGGAGATGCATGTCAAGAGCAAATCAGGTTTAGAGCAAAAATGGGGGGAGAGGGGAGGGGCTGATTTTATATCACAAGCTTCCCGATATTAAAAGCATTCAGCCACTTTTGTGTAATGCTGCTATTCTTTCTGAGCATAGAGCGAGCATCCGAGGGAGGCAGCCATGATTAATTTACATCCTTGCAGCTGGGTAGAACCAACAAACACCGAACAGGAGCATTTCTTTTCCACTGAGAAATGGTTTCCTAATGCCTACTAATGCACATAGGTCAACCACGTAAAAGAAAAATATCATAAATCAAAATCGCCACCATATATCTTATTTTCAGGCCCTTGGGTAAATGTCGTGCATCATAATCTTCTCATAGCGCCCTTTTGCCTGAGGGATGTTGCCTCCAGAAGTCATATCGCCACGTTTGTAGGATTCACTTCAGGATTTACGGCTTCTGATAACAGCCCACATTCCTGGTTTGTAAGAAATGACATTTACTATATATACACAGGGCTGGACAAAGGTGGTCAATGACATGAAACAAAGTACAAGGTCAACGCTAATACCTTAAGATATCCAGTGTGCAAAGACAAAGAAAAGTAACAATGGCTTAAAGTTGAAATCTCGGAATGTATTTTTTTCACTATCGATTTAATCAGATAATTACATTTTTAGATGTTTGGTTCAATAGTAAAAAGGTCTTACTTTGATTGCTTACATTTTCTTCAAACAAATATGTTCCATATACAATGATGCAAAACTGAAAAATGCACCAAATTGAGACATTGGACAAACCTACACCAGGTCATCTTTGGCACTTTTACCTAAACATTTAGCATCTTATTTGACCCTTAGATCCAATTAACATTGCCTCGGAGTGATTCCACAGATTGACCTTATTGACTTGATTACAATCGGGGCGTTGTCATTCTAAAAGCTGGTTATATCCTATAGTCTTTATCTATCTGCACATTACCCTGCTGCCTGATGGGTTGGAGGGCTGAAAGAGCAATGACACTGACAAGACTGAATGCAAAGTGATATCATTAGGTCTTGTTTAGATTATTTAGCCAATGTATCAAAGCCAGCATGTGAGCGATCATGCTTTCCTGGTGGACCTTCCCTCATTCTGAATAAAAATATCAATGCAGTTCTTCAAAAGTAAAAGTGTCTACAGGATAAATACAGTGAAATAAGATTGACATGATTTTGTGTCTGCACATTTCATGGATGAGCAGCCAGAAAAGTCAAAACAATTGTCAGTCAGCCAAAAAAAATCACAGTCTGCTCAGTCCAATAGCTGAAAACAACAGATAAAGGAGGGAGAATCCCCACAAACACTGTTTCAGTTATGATGCTGCTGTGTGTAAACCTGTTTCTTGTGGATTTGAAGAGGAACTTCTTTCTGGCTTTGTGATGAGCTTCCCCAGTGAATCATTACAATTATTTAGTGTTGAGTTTAAGTGCTTAGCATTTCACAGGAACCTTAGAACTGTGTGCATGTTTTGTCTTGAACCAATTTAACAGTATTTTGTTAACCTAATTCAGAATAAAAAACAATGGGGATTTCATGTCGAGAAAGTGTGCTTAGGTTATGGTGGAAGTTAAGGAAAAATAGCATTTAAAAGTAGAGTCGTCAGGGTGACATTGCATTTGCAAACCAAGAGAAAATGGCTTTGTCAGATATTCCAATCGATGTAATTCACAAATCCTGGATTATATAATTTTGTTATTCAATTTTGGCTCTTCAGATATAAGCATACATATCTATCAAGTCTTTATCCTCTCTTTACAAAATAAAGTGTTTAGGCTGCATAACAAAGATCTTCACTGAGGTCAGCTTCACTCGGTGAAAATAAAACTAACTTTTGAGATGCTATTTATGAAGTGCGTTCCTCCCACATGAATATCCTGCAGAGTTCTGTTGCAGGCAGATTAAAGACATTGATACACAATAGAGGGGTAGGGTAAAAATAAATGCATCACATAATATTAAGTCAGAGGTGGTGCAAGAAATGCTGCGCTAGAGCATATTTCCTTTTGTTCATCACATCTAGTTTTGCTGGATGGGCCCAATCTGTCCCCCTGCAGATGGCTCGAGCGGAGGTTTGTGTCGCTGAACGGGTGCTCGGGGCAGGTGGATTCAATCAGGCCGTCTAATGGAATGTAAATCTAAAAGGCACCCAGGCCCAGGGATCACGTCCTGCATTTAGTCATGCCCTTGGCGTGGTGGCTAAGTGCAGGTGCACATCAGATGACACCGCGGTAACACGGGGGAGGGAGCGATCATCTGCATGCAGAACTAAACAATCGAGCCAGAGAAACTAGAGGGATGTGAGATCAGAGTCGGGATCATTCAAAGCCTGTGAGCTGGTGCATGGAAGAAGAAAAAACCTACTGTACTGTGCCTCCCTCTAAACTGTGGAATCTTCGTTATTGTGCTTTGAGGTGAAATGTAATTATCCTCTTCTTGGCATGGCGGCTTCAAGTGATCCAGAGGTGGAAGGGAGCCAGCTCGATGTGGATCACAAACACCAGCCCCAAGGAGGTCTTTGCCGACTTCAGCCTTTATGTGCTACTGAATATTCCTGCCCACATCAATACCCCAGGGTTGTATCTGTTTATCCTGCAACGCTGCTAGAAGTGAGGGTGCGTAAGACTGAATGGATGCCTCTGATGTTGAAATGTCTTCACTGAAATCTCTACATTTAAGGCATTGCATCTGTGGCACAGAGCACCTAACGTGGCTGCATAGCCAAGCACACATATCAAGTAGGGTAAGAGGCGGAAGCTGAGCCTGGAAGACATTTACGAGATAAATATTACATTCTAGACAAGAACTCTGCATTTCTAAGACGTAGGAGGCACAGAATGTTTTCGTAGTGGCATTTCTGTCAGAACAATGCCGTGGTCGTTACACATCTCCACAACCACGTTGACACGAGTTGGCCCGTTTCTGGAAGAGGGAGTCTCGCAGTATGGGAGATCTTTAGTTCTGACTAAATCTCAGCCACAATGAAGTGATGGAGAGACACTGTTACCCGACAATGTGCGTGTATGGATTTGTTTTTTCTCAGTTGCACTCTGCTGCAAGCTACTATATTGTGAATACAGCCTCACTTGTTCGGTACAACATCATGAAGTTCAGCAACTTTTTGAATTATTTCTACATTAAGCTTCATAATTTGCAAGATATACATTTGCTGTAAATCAAATCAGACAGTATTTATTTAACAAATCCAAACCAAATATGACTTTGAACAAATGTGACTGAAAAACACACAATCCTCCCTTGAATTCTGTAATACAAATAATGTATGAATAGTTGACACTGATTGATGAGAACAGACACCTGTTTATCATTTGCAATGGTGCATCTGTCTTGCAAATATATTCAAATGAAAACTATTTTCAGAAAATGCATTATTCCTCTGTCTACATAAGATTCCACTCTGTGGTGAAATAATGAATTGATTGATTGTTGTCGAGAGATTCCATAAATCAAAACAAGACTACGAGAGGGTTTAGGGCTGAAATGATATCAGTGTTAATTGTTTACTTCCTTGATTAATCCGTTTATATTAAACTTGGTTAGGTTAAGAGGCCTCTAGAGACCACTACTGGGGTCTGACATTTAGGGCAGCTTTGCTAAGTCTGACTCTCCTTCCTTTGTATCATTCTGCCCCAAACACATGCTGAACTCAGTAAGTGGAAGCAGCAGGCTGGAGTTGAAGTTTGCGATTGCTAGTGCCAGATCTACATCTATACATATTGTATAATGCATTCAAGAAAAAAAACTGCAAATCTAAGCAGAGGTTGATATCCTGCTTTTTTCTTATCTCATGTTTCTCCATATCAGTTTTCATGGACATTTCTCCCCATCTAAAAATGTGGCGTCAACAAAGCCACAAATGGCATTTACAAAAGCCACAGATTAAAAGAAACATGTATTAAATGTATACAGTAATGTTCAGTGACCTTAGAGCAACCCTTATAAGAATACCATAGTTTTAAGGCCTCTTAGGTAAGGGTCGTTACTCTTAGTTACTCGTGTTGTCTACATGCCGCTCCCCTGCATTACCGCCCTTCATTTGGAATGTATTAGTGTAATGTCTCTTTTACATCTTCATTCCTGAGCTAGTAGGGCATGAAAGGGAAACAATAAAGGGACTACTACCGGACACAAAAATCTACTGTTTACCATTAAAACTTTTGAGGTAATTTAGTTGTATGTTAGATATTAGGAGCAAAAAGACTTTGGTGTTTCATACTTTAATGGCAGAAATACATTTTGAGATTGAACCCTGTCCCTCTTAAACATGGTCATTTATTTTTGTGTTCAGTGTGCTATCTCTCACTGCTATGTGTCAATTAACTTGAGTGTCCACAAACGACCTTGGCCAACGTCCAGTTTCTTAGCCGTCCAGTCTGAGCTGGAAGCAGGCCAGCCGCCTGTGCTTGTTGTCTAACCAGGCACAGCGTCAGGTAAGCCGGTCCCAAAGCACATCGCAGCCAGCACGCTACCGACAGCCTATGCTAATGTCCATATGTTCATGATTGCACTCATGTGCTCTTATCTGCTCATATGTATCAATATCTCAATCAAAGCAGTGCCGAGTGGGACTGTGACAACATCCTGTAAGATATTCGTTCAAGCAGGGACGTGCACAGAAATTTTGGGGGTCAGGAGCTCAAGTGAGAAAAAGGGCACTTCCCATAATCATTTATAAAAAAAAAATGTAAAACAAAAAGTTAAATATAGTTGCACATCTCTGACTTGCCGACCAATTTATTTTAATACCCTCACACTCAAGCAATTTTTTAATACTAAACAGAATTCTACAAAATAATCAGCTAACACAGAGACAATGGTCTTCTTTAGTATTCACTACGCACAAGAGCAGACAACAAACTAGTTAAATGAAGAGTTATTAAATGAGCAGCCAACAAGCAAAATGATGAAGTTACTGTTTAAGGACATTACAGGCAAAAATATCGTTTTTTCATGTACTTGTACATTTAGTTATTTTGGATTATCTTGCTTCCATGTTTTCTTTCACTCTAATGGAAAGAAAACTTCAAGAAACACATATAAATGGTGTTCGTCTTACTACCATGTCTGAATTCATCAATAGATTTAAAGCTAATCTGCATTTAAACATACATTTCAGGGGAAAATACTGACTTGACGTAAGTAACTATCTGAGGAAGTTGTGAGGTGATATGTTTTTAGTTTTTTGTATCCTTTTCACCTGCAATGCCTTGGTAACTGCATGCAAATGTGCACATTTTAATTAGGCCTAGTTAACGCTTAATTTGCATATCAATGTGGCGATTGTGATAACGTTATTAGACACACATTTTACTGTATTCACCTATAGTGTCTCCCCTTAAGTTCAGTACATTAGCCTGTATGCCCATGATAAATTGCCTTAGCTAAACCTTGAGCTAACTTATCCATTTAGCTAGTACCCTAGTTAACTATATTTGTTTTTGTCTTTTGGCTAATTAGGTGTAAATTAGGTGGTCTAATGGATAGTGAGGTGGGCTGAAGATCGGAAGGTTGTGAGTTCAAATCCCGCCTGGAACACCACCACTAGTGTGCCCTTGAGTAAGGCACTTAGCCCTTAATTACTCCAGGGAGAATGTCCCTGTAATTGGTCATTTGTAAGTCGCTTTGGATAAAAGCGTCAGCTAAATGAAATGTAATGTAAACTCGAGTTTAGTCATCTCCACTCACCTTCAGACAAGCCAAGAAAACCCGGCATAACATTGGACAGTAAAGTGTGATGTTCTACTACCTGTCTGAAGTGACTGCCAATGTCCGCACCGCTGTGTGTGAGAGAGTGAGAGAAAGAGAGAGAGAGAGAGTGTGAGAGAGAGTGAGAGAGAGTGTGAGAGAGAGAGTGTGAGAGAGAGAGAGTGTGAGAGAGAGAGAGTGAGTGAGAGAGTGAGTGAGTGAGAGAGAGAGAGAAAATACATCAAATCAATAAGATTAAAAAGCTAAACACAAAACAAATAGAGACTCATGTATTTCAATATATGAATAGTCAGTCTACTGACCTTACTTACACCAACACTGTTTTTTTTCAATGTATCATCTTCATCCTTTCAGTCTTCACTCAAGTGGCTAATTTTTGAAAGTTAATTGCGTGTGTAAAGAAGTCTGTAAAATGCATTCTGAAACTCTGAAAAAGATAATGAGCTCCAAGGAAAAGGTGGCGTATAATTGGTGCGGGTTTTTAACATTATGTACTGAAGGTAGGAATGAGTCTCCCAAATCAATAATTCAATCGACAGAAAAAGAAACCTATTAGTTTTAATAATTTATTAATCGTTTAACTCATTTTTCATGCAAAAGTGCCAGAATATGCAGGTCTAGACTCTGAAATCTGGATAATTGATGCTTTTCTCTGTTTTAAATCAGTAAATATATTTTGGGTTTTGGAGTGACCACCAAGATATTTAATGCTGTCAACTTTTATATTTTGCACTATTTTATGACATTTAATAAACCAAATGGTAAATCTAAAAGAGGATCATCATACTTGAAAATTAAAACCTGAGATTTTTTCTTTCATAAGCTTTCTACATTTACTTTGAGATCTATAAAGGTGTTTATGTTCCAAGGCCAGGCTAATATAGTTGAATTATACTGTAGCTGGATGGATGGCTTTTTGGCTGATTGCTGAGCTATTATAATTTGATACATTTGAGTGTTTTTTGTTCCAAGTTATTTAACTGAATGCCTCGCTTTGGCTTTTGCACAACTTTGATGCAGATGCAATTTATGATTTGCCAGTTTCTGGCACAATGATTCTGGAGAGCTATCAAACCTGTGTGCTTTGCAATGGAGAATAGTGTGTTTTGTGATGAAGTATTGTGCGTACATGTAATTAGTCATAAAAGCTACTCAGTTACCGTAATGCTATTTAAATGTGATTTGTTTATTCCAGTCCTGTCTGTTGGCAGATATGTGTGCCTGAAGCCTGCCACAGGTCCGATATTGATGGGAAAATATTGTATTTCTTGGTTGCAGAGCCACATTCCTCTGCTCTCATACGAGTTACTCCCAGTGCCCCAATCCAACTAGGTTTTACACCTTCAGACCAGCAGCTTCCCTGTGTTCGTTTCTCACTTGAAAAACCACATTCTGATATTTTGCGTTATTCTTTTCTTCACATCAAGCTTATTCCCTCAATATTTCACTCAGTTGTGAAGTGGTGTCCAAAAAGATCACAAACACACCCACGTAGTGCCCATCTTCAGGTGATAAATGTCCATCATTGATCTCCATCGCGGGGAAACTCGGTGCCCAATGGACCTGATCTCTCACAGTTATTCTTACAGCAGCAGCCATATGGTTAGCACTTAGTGCCACCTGCCTCTGGCACGAAACAGGGGAGATGGGGAATATTATGCTGGGGGTGAAAAGAGGGATTGGCAGGTTGGGCTGCCATGAGAGCAGGAAATCACAAAGTCTCCAAACTGCCTTAATGGACTTCCTCTGGTTGGCTGTGTCACGATGGATGCCTCACCACGCGAGGGCTTTGGCTTGAGCACGAGCCTTTTAGCAGTGAAACTCGGGTCCGCAGCAACATTAGCAGGGTTATGTTATTTTCTGTGCCTCGGTGTAATTCTGCTGTGCACTGCTTTTATTTAGTGTGCCTTTGGCGCTCTTTAATTCCATCCTTGCCCCAGGCCTCTTGAAAAGCAAACAATTATAATACCCTTAAAGTAGTATATAAACACAGAGCACTTAAAAATGAATCATACTTATTTGCACTTCAGCTTCTTAGCGTGCAATGTTTTGTACCTAGTGCCATCAGGAATAAGTCATCACCCATCTTGGCATATTACAACTTCACTTACACCAGGTGCATTTTTATTTATTGTTTTAAAAAACAGTAACCTTATCTTGAAACAACATCAGTCAGCAGTAGATGTGTTGAAAAATGTTTCCTGCTGCTTTTTGATTTGTAATCAGATAAGCTAAGGATAAAGCATACGTTTCCATATCTTTAAATTATTATTTTGTTTGTTCCTCTGTTTAAATGCAGATAAATCTTGCTGTCTGCAGGCACGGCGAATGTTGCTGCAAAATATCAGTTAACCGTTATCTCTGCCTTACATTTAAGAATCCCTTCTCTTAACTTCCTTTTATATATACTTCCATATCTGGCTCGGTTATCTCTACAGTAACAGTCTCTCTTTCTCTGCTTCCTGACTGCATTAGAACAGGATTTTGACCCTGGAAAAAACAGTGTCACATCCCGAAATGTGAGCTTAATCAATACTGGAGGCAGAAAGCTGTCAGTCAAAAAAATAAATCACTTCTGATGCATCATTGCATGTCAGCTACTTCATCTTTTATCAGCATCATAGTTGCAAATTGCATCTGAAAAGACAATACTGAATGTCAAATCAAAAAAGCTTCCTATTCAAGGCTTCCCATCACACATAGCGTTGATCTTGATGTAACTACAGCAACATTGTGTCATTAAAGAGGTGATTGCAGGACAATTTCTCTTATTTCAGTTTAAATGATACAAACCAACGTCTAATAGGAATCCTGTGGCCTTCGATGTGTGTTGCAGGACAATACTCGATACTCTGCAGCAGTAATGAGCACAGATTCCTGGCCTCCTAATTGCTTGCTAGGCATGTGCAAGGCTCATCAGAGAGGGGCTTAATTGGCCATCACTACCCAGGCAAGCATGAGGCTAAGGCTAGCCCTGTTCCTGCCTGTGAGCTCTTACCAAGATGCTTGCAGAATAAGTAAGCAGCTCCATTTATTCTGCATTGCTGCCACTAATGAACACAGTTTAGCCCGGAGGTCTTGATCACTGTGTCGCACTCCGTCTTGGTCTTAGTTTGGTTGGAACCGCAGTTTGCCGGTGTTGTTCCAGTGTTTGCTCTTTTTTCTTTCTTTTAAGCATCAACGTAATGAAGTGCTTCCTGGTTTTGGTATTGGGGTCTCTAGTGCAAAGCTGACTCGCTGGGAGATAAGTGTCTTCAGCTGCTGGCAATCAATTTATTTGCCCTCTAATGTTGAAAACGTGTGTGGAATGAATACTGAAAGACATGGAAAGATGGAAGGGGGAAACTGAGCTGAAATCGCTGTCTATGTACATCCCCGTTCTCTCTGAGAAATGATCCTTTCAAAGGGAATACACAACTCTTCATGGACCATTACACTACCCTGAAAAATACAATCACACATGAACACCGGGCCTATTTCAATAGACCCTTGGTAATGTTAAAACGTCAAAAAAGAAATAAAAATGTTTCATTTCCACACAGGAGCAATTATGCATTATTACTTTGTTCATTTGTCGTGATAAGCAAGATGTAAAGCATGAAATGGGAGTGTCTGATCACAGGTAAATATGTTCTGTGTGTTTCACCCCACACCGGTGTTTCAGTGTTGATTTAAGAGGTGAAAGACATTCCTGAACCTGTCCTTGGTACATTTGCCACATCCTTGAAAGAAAAAGACACCCACACATAATGCGGTATTGATTGGTGCTTAAATCAGTTTGATAACAGCTTTGTCAAATCAGCTCTTTTAACAATCAGATTAGAGCTTTTAGTACAATCGATCGGGGAGGGATTTGAAATGTACAAGATGACAGTTACAGAGAAGCACAGCTAGAGCCTGGCCACCCGTGAAACGGATCCAAGCCTGCATCCACTGTTCACAATCACTTTTCTTCTACAGGGCTGCTGCTGCTGCTATACAGAAAGCTAATCTGAAAGCAATTGCTGGAACAGAAGGAATATAGAGAGGAATGATAACCCGCCTTGTGACCTGAACCGGCGATAACCGCTCGAGTGACAAACTCTAGAGATTCTTTACAGTTGATCACACAGATGTGGCAGCGTCATCTGCACACAACATAAGATGAGTGACATTATTTTACTCTGACATCCAACACAATAGAGGACATGCAACAGAGTACAACGTGTCAGTTCCCCACGTGTCTCCCAGAACAATACCATGATATCGATTCTTGCAGCTGAATCTGAATTAATGTCATGCAGTGTGGCATCCAGATGAAACAAATGCCACCTGAAATGTCACGTACGGTAAATAGGGACAGCCCCACAGCGGACAAATTAATACAAAATAAAATTCCCTCTGCTGAGGTTACCACAATTTACACTAAAAACGCAAGGAGTATTGCTGTTGCCTCCATTATTTCAGTATTCTCGGTTAGCATGCATCTGGGATAAATTAAAAGTGGCTTTCAGTTGGCGAAATGGAGCTAGAGATTGGAGGTATTCACTGGTAATTGCTAGTTTTCTCTATATTCGATGTTGAGAGGTACTCTCGAGCTATAATTTCTGGTTGCCAAGTCAGCGAGAGGCGACTGTGAGACTTTGCTAGCTTTTCTCTTGGGCTTCTTAATTGGCTTTGTTATTGCAGACCTGTGCCGGGTGAAGGCAGAGAGAGAGATTCTGGGCATTGGTATATAAGATACGGAGCTTTCGACTGTGACCCTCCTCCCAGGGGCCGAGTGTTCACAGCTGCTTTCTCTGGAGAAGGTGACCTGGCTTTGGATCCCTCTCTGTGCCTCTCCCAGCGGACCCACCTCCCCCCTTGCCACCTCCCATCCTCTCCCGCCCCTCTCCTTCGTTCCTCTCCTCTCAGAGGTCATTTTCTATACCATCATTGAGTTTTCTCCTACAACCCCCCTTTTCTCAGCACCCATCCGTTTGGCCCAGCAGGGAGCCACTAATTCTCTCCGCTCTGCACATTTCCACACTTTTCCGGCGTGGGATGCCAACACCTCTTCAGTGCCTCACTTTGGCATTGCCACCCCTCCCACCAACACACATACACACTAATGCATATAAGACAAAATTCTCCACAGCGGCTCGACCCAGTACTAACTGGGCTTTTAGAAGTGCAAGAACAGAAGTGGCGTACGTTCAGTCATAACGGAATAGGCCTGTATTATTTTGGGTCCTGCCACCGAGGCATCTGGCATATTTACTAACAGCGATGTTCACTGAGCAATTCTTTTCCTGACCACTCCTTTCAAAAGCTTACCAATAAAAGTGTGTGTGTGTGTGTGTGTGTGTGTGTGTGTGTGTGTGTGTGTGTGTGTGTGTGTGTGTGTGTGTGTGTGTGTGTGTGTGTGTGTGTGTGTGTGTGTGTGTGTGTGTGTGTGTGTGTGTGTGTGTGTGTGTGTGTGTGTGTGTGTGTGTGTGTGTGTGTGTGTGTGTGTGTGTGTGTGTGTGTGTGTGTGTGTGTGTGTGTGTGTGTGTGTGTGTGTGTGTGTGTGTGTGTGTGTGTGTGTGTGTGTGTGTGTGTGTGTGTGTGTGTGTGTGTAGCCAGCCAGCCAGCCAGCCACGAAGCTTTCATTTCACTCCACCTCCTTGTGTTAGACACATACCGTACATGTGGGCTTGGGGAGGAAAAAACACATAAGATACATTTTTAATCAAACGTTGCAATGACATGGGCTTCTAAAGACACTTCAAGTAGACATTAGCGTATATGTGACTTGATTATGCAGCATTAGTCTATTACTAGGAAACTGCTTCTGAGCTGTCACGGCTAAGGCTGTCTCGCTCCCTGTAAACACAGCTTTGGAGTCCATTTGTAGAATTAAAGTTGTAAATGACTGTTTCTAGAACAGACCAAGAAAGCGCTGTCAGAAACAGTATAGTCATGTTACTGTATATTAATGCTTCTCGTTGGAGGTATTAAGTGATCTTGATTACTTGGTCAATTTAAGCTACCCTGAATAATATATGGTTGGATTCCAAAAGATGAAGCACTAAATTATTCTCCTCATATAAATGACTTCATTTATCAAGGATATAGTTAACATGGAAAATTATATATATAAAATAGGTCTATACCAAATGTCATTTATTTTACATTTGAGGCCTTTGCATTTGTTGGAAATGCTCAAACAAGTCAAAATATCCTAAGAAGTGACCACTGGAATCTAATTGCATAATTGTATAATAGCAATAATATTAGGTTTGCATAATCTTTGTCTGTAACTGTGCATAAATGACTGGTTCAAACAGAATGAACTGACATCCAAAAAATGTAAGTGAGTGTCTTTCCCAAAGTGCCAAACTATTCCTTTTCATTCATCCGAAAAAGATTTCAATGTTAGAAAATATTTTGGTTCAGTTTCAAGCATAAGGAACTCAAGGTTTTGAAAACCAAACACACCAAAAAAGAAAAACCTAAAGAAAGACTGAAGAAAAAGGGTCCAATCGTTAAGTGGCATAGGATGTTATTAATGTTTGTTGGGGACAATGCGCTCTGAATGATGGGCATAGAGCGTATGGCTGCAAATGGATGTCAGATGCCTCTTGTGAATACAACTGATGTGCATCTGCAGAGTCTGAATACAGCTAGATTTTGGCTGAAAGGCGTCTCTGAATGTTTGGCTTTTCAGCTGTTCAGGGCTTTTGTTGCAGACTGCAGAATCAGGACTCATTTGACAGGGTCTTCATTGTTTATTTGGGGGATTTCTGGTTGAAGCTGTTATAGTTTCAAAATATGAAACTGTTAAATAGGCATCAGGTATGTACTGAAGTGTTTGAAGCTTTAGTTGTGCCTTTTTGTATATTGAATGAAAAAATCTATAAAATGTCCAAATATTCAGTTCTAGGGTTGTCTCAATACCAGATGCTTAGTAGTTGATACAAATACGAGTGAAACACTTGATTCTAGATACCCATTTGATATCATAATGGAAAAACAAATGCCATTTACTTCCACATACACTCGGTAGGAAGTTAAACTAGACATAACATATCACAATAACGTTATAATATACCTAAAATAGGGAGCCTGCCCTAGATTCATTGGTCGAGAGTTTACTACATCCAAAACATAATTGTTAACATCCCCTGAACCAAGCCCTGAGAGAACCGTCAGTACCTGCAGCATTGTAGAAAAACTGTAAAGTCACGTTTCAGAATTCTGGTACCAAATGATCTGTTCTCTTGATCTCCCTATTTACAGTAGTATATCCAAATCCTAAAACTCACCTTTTTCATTGTTACATGTCCTGCATGCTCTCTTTCAAACATTTCAAAAGAATCCTTTTGTAATTAGGTTCCCATGCTAGAGTTCCCTTTTGTTCTCCATTTCGACAGTGGCTTCCTCCTGCCACACTAGTGAAACCAACCACAGAGGTGAAAGCAATCATCTGAAAAGCACTCAGCGAGGCTAGAAACTTGATCATGTTTCAACTAGGACACATTCATTACAAATGCAACGTAAGTCTCCATTTATGAGCTGGAAAATGGCAAGCGATCTAATCTGGGCAACATATGGAAAAAGGATCTAAGGTATGACTGATTGGCTGAGGATAGGAAAAAAGGAGGTGTGTGGGGGTCTTTCTGGTAGAGGAAACCAGTGTTCGGAGGCCTTTTAGGCTTCTGTCTTGTGTTAATCAAGACCTCACATTACCACATCAAAATTCCCTTTCACAGTGTCTCCTGAACAAGAGAAGCCCCTCCATTAGATGCTCGTACCGCCGGAGAAGCAACAATAGGCCTGTTGAATAGTTCTCAGAATCACACCAAAAATTCCTTTAAATCTCCCCAGCAGTACTTGAAGTGGTAATTGAATGTGACGCTCTTAGCCGGAGAATAGCCTTTGTGTCCTGTCTTTTGTATAAGGCCGATATTTAGGGCAGGCCAGCTTTAAAATCAATATCCACTGTCACCAGAAGAATGTCCTGTCTTTACTGAATATGCCAAATGGAGCACTGCTAGATAACAAATTGAGCTCAATGTTTTGGTTGAGGGGACCGATCGATGTGAGTGGTGTAGGGTTTTAGTATTTCTTAAACAGAGACATGTGTTGTTGAATATGAGCGTGAAGTGTTGGTAATTTCTGAATGCTTTTAACACTAGAACCGCCAGAGGTCGCTGTATACCTAAAACCGCCAACGGGTAAAATGTACCCGCTATAGATTTTCAAGGTACAATGTTCTTTTATTTATCATACAGAACAGTGAGTTTTGATTGCACAAGGATGAAACTTATACCAATAGAATCTGTGGACTCTCAGCTTTTCATATGATATAGGTTGTGCAGATAGCATGAAGTTTAAAATATTGCTAAGAGTGCTGATTTAAACGCTTGGTGTTAGACTTGTGTTTTGTTTAGGTACAAATCTCTCTCTATCGATATATCTGTAATGTTCTGTTCTATGAACATATAATTGTCTACATAAATAGACGACGCGGACTACTTCTCTTATTCCGAGTGTCCATCTTTCTTCAACCGGCACGTAACCTGCACATATGCATTACGTCCTCAACGTGAGCTCAGTCATCCAAGATCTTGTATTCTCCAAGATGTTACACTATCTATAACTATCTATCTGTCTATCTCTATCCATCTATCAATATATCTATCTATCTATCTATCCCTCTCAATATATCTCTCTATCTATAAGGAACCGCAGTAGACAAAAGGCGTTAGCAACACGTCATGTTTACGCTGCATTTTCTATGAGGTAAATATTACCCGCTGGCGGATATAGGTATAAATGGCATTTTTTTGGGCGATTTTTTCAATCTGACTTCATATTGACAATTGTTAATAACAGAGGGTGCTACATAACACACTTTCAGGAAAAGTCACGGACTGGGAGACTTTAATATGTTATTGAACAAAAGTTACATACAATCAAAAAACAGCTGCGGGTAACATTTAACCGTTGGCCGTTCTAGTGTTAACAAGTGTTCTTTGACTAAAATAGAACATAGAAAATATCATAAAACATAAAGGGCTTTGTGCATATTATCGCTTCAATGTTCGGCCAACTCAATTTAAATATTACAATGCTTTGACAATTTATACTAGATTTTGTTTCGTCCCAAATAAAGAGCCATTAGTGAGTGATAAAGTAGTGCCTTTACCACTTGATGCAAACAATATCACTTTTGTTTTGCAACTGTACACGTCGTAAACAGCACTCATAATAAATAATCAAGGGAATTTTTACATAGGCTTTGGTAATCCACTAAAATTAGAAATTAAATATTCCATTTTCTTTGAGAGGATCTCCTGCATATATTTGTTATGCGGAAGTAAATTGGTTTGCATATCAGCTCCCAGCTGTGTTGTTGTCCATGTCTGTTCAGAGAACTGTCAGCAGGAGACCACATCAACATCATGGTACTAATTTGATTTATGGCATGGTGAATGCAAATGCTTTGTTTGAAGGGGGCATATTTTTCAACAAAAAGGCAAAAGTGCTGAGAAAATAAATGTACTTTGCATTTTGAAAACAACCCAGGATGATTAAGCATTTTTAGGTATATTAGAAATATGCTTCAATAAAGCACCTGTCACACTTTCCCGGAATTGATGACAGATGGACACACAAATATGGCATTGTGAATTTCGCACGAAGATGGTCCCGAACTTGGTCAACAGCCGAAGCAACAGCCGAAGCAAGTACGATGCCTACAGAAGGCCACACGATGGCACCCGAACCACACACGAAAATATGGTCGTAGACTTTACTGATGATTTTGAATGTATCCAGACTCAACGTAAGAGCTTGTGCCTCTTCGGGGGGGGCTAACACTTAAACATACACTTTATTCTTTACTTTTTCCGTCTTTATATGTAGATTAGAAGATATTACTTATCTCGGTCATGTTGTTTCCATAGCAACAACAACTTCCTGTCAACATTTTAAACTCGCCTTCAAAATAAAAGCATCTAAATAAAACAGGAAGTTCACCTAAATTACATTACAAACATACAAAATGGACACAAATTCAACACGAAAATGAACCTTCGCAAGGTCAAAGATTTTTCCACCGCTCACAAAGTTGCTGCCGGAGCCTGAGAAACTCCACCAGCGGTACGATGGCTTAAGATGCCTTCACGAATGGCCCGATGTTGTTACGATCAGAGCCGAATTTGAACATTTCCTTTATCGTGTGTTCATCCGGTGTCAATTTTGGGACAGTGTGACACAGGCTTAACGCAACAGAAAGCATTAAAGCTCTTTTATTCTCCTGATGCTGCACACAGGAGGTATGGCCGTTCCAGCCGGCAGTAATCACGTCTGCAGGGAAGAAGGTTAGTATGCAGGCCATGTGAAGACTGATTGCATTCTTATGCAGTGAAGCACATTAGCCAACCTTTGCCTTCCCTTCCGAAGCTATTCATATCCCTGTTTTGATTGTTGAATTCATGTCAGGGTTTTGTTTTTTCCTCAAAGCTGAGGCCATTTACCCTCAATAAGATTCCATTTTTCCTCCGGCTGATGCAGCACAAAGAGCTGTGCAGCCTCAAGGCGCCACGTTCTCCTCACACTTGTGGGCGTATCCATGGTTTTGACAATCTAAATACAGAGATGTTCTCTAGCTTTTGTACTGCTGCTGTTGCCTAACACTCACACACTTCTGCTCTTTGTAGTTGTTCTTCCCAAAATATATTACTGTTTAGGTTGTTCACATTTTCTACATAAGTTAGAGGGTTGGTGCACAAGCTGCAATCAATAATATGTCAGCCGCAGTGCATTTTTGCAGTTTAATAATGGGGTTTTTAGCATGAAATTGTTGTTTTTCTGTGGTTTTCTCTATAAAAGTTGAGATAAAAGTTCTGGGTCTTGTGTTTTAATGATAAATAGTTTTAATGTACAGTCAAAGTGGAGCAGAGGAGCCATTCTTTTGAACTCTTAAATAACTAATTATATTTTTCCCTGACACTACACAGTCATTGTTCTTAATAAGCTATAGTTTGTAGAGGAGCTTGTTAGCTCTCATGTTGCGGCTAAAATAAACATAATCATATTATGTGTGGCTTCTATATGGATCATTAGCGAGTAGGAAGTATTATGTGATGAAAAGAACAACCATAAAGTAGGTGCAATTGAATTAGTCAGAAACTCATCTCCCACACTTGCTGGCCTTTTTTATAGGTTACCCAAAAGAGGAAAGGCATTACTTTTGTCCTAGTTTTAGTTTCCATACAAGAATGATTTAATATGTCTATAAATAGGAGTGCATTGATTAGTTAGACCTGTTTTTAAAAACATAATATTCATGACAGTGGAAATGTTTTTTTTTTGTAATACTCATGCTAAATTGTAAACAACAAATCTGTGTTAAAGTCAGCCGGAGGAAAGGCAGTTTACATTAGCTGTTAGCAGTTAATGCAATGGTTCCATAGAGTTGCAAAATTATGCATTCAAGCCCTATTTGGTAAAAATGAGAATTGGGCAAACACAAATGATCATGACTTCAGTGTAGTCTGGTAAAATGTACCTTGTAACTTGAGTAAATACAACAGTTTGAGATATTTCTACAGCAATATGCTATAATGGACATTAGAGGAATTTTTGGCCTGTTTAACTTTCTTACAATAAAACGGCATACGACCATAATACAAGGGTGTATATCGAAGTACATGGCATAGAATTGATATCAACAATTGAGGAATCTCACTAGTATTGGTATTCACTACCCCATTTCAGGCTTTGTGACATACGTAATGTAGATTCCATGGATTGCGTCACAGGGGGGGTTCATGTGAAGAATAATGAAGGCCAGTTGTTAGACGTTTAATTTGGCACATTGACTTTGTAGCAGGAAAAGATTGCAACATGAAAGCATAATCCCTCTGAGTGATCGTACCAATACAAAGGCGCTCTTAGTTCTGGCCTGTCGATACCGTCGTGCTCGGCCGAGAGATAAGTTCCTCCGTGAAGGAGCTGCTTGCTCTGTGCTCCGCGCGCTGGGCGGTGGGGCTGTTTCAGGACAGAGCTGCTGAGTAATACTGCATGCTGGCTCTCATTGCAGCCGATTACTTATCTATTGATTGAAGCCAGCGCTGTGCAGATGGATGCCTTTGGAGTGTGACAAGTGCTTTAACAACCCCGGAACCTAATGCTCCTTAATGTCACTCTGGGTCCATGTTAAGTAATGTCCCATCTCTAAGTCACCAGGATTCACTCACGGTCAATCCTAGCAACGGAGAAGGGATCCATCTTGATTGGTTGTCTTCAGGCCAAAAGATCTATGGGCGCAATTACATGTAGCCACTCCTCGCTGCAGCTGGAGAGATGTAATAAATAGCATTAAGGACTGTGAAAATCCTTTAAATACACTTTCCACCTTCTCTTCCTGCTTGACAGTTAGAAAGAGCAATGAATTCCCAGCGATCGTTGGAAGCAGCCTGTAAGAGGCAGAACGCCGTTTCTACTGCTTATCACTTTCACTTAAGCTGCTCGGGAGATTCAGTCTTGCATGCACTCAGATGTGTACCCACTACCCACCCACACACGCACACACCCAATAACGTGGTGCCAGCTTTTTTATTGTTCATACCAGGCAGGGGATAAACTTCAGTGCTGTACAGCACCCGGCTCTTTGTCCTGTTGACGGCTTCTGTTACATGAAAATATACCTCAAGACAGCTGAGTTCTACTTACTGATGTACTCCTACATTTGGACATTTGATCCAAATGTTTCCTTCGCTTCTGGCACAGTTCCATCACGGCTCCCTAACAAGTAGCCTCGGGGCCGGCCAAGTGAATCAGTTGTTAAATCTCAAAGATGGGATGTTTAAAGTGAGTCACGACTCATCTGAAACATCGGGTTTAATGTTTTTAGATCAAGTTGTAAAGCCGAATACAGTATATGGCACTGCAGACCCACCATTCTATTTGTTGGATCTGGAGACATTACAGATGCTTGTGCAGCCTGCGACAACCCACATAATCATCAAAGGCTGGACAACCAAACGGCTTGCATTTTTCATGTTGTCTAAGAAAGCAAATCACAGGTCTATTTTAAAGCTCTAAGATGACCTTTTTTTCCTCACTATGCCTACACAGATGGATTAAAACAGAGCTGGTGATAAAGCGGATGCCAGGAAAGTTATCATCTTGGATGCTTTAGCCTCAAAAAACCTTTCCAAACCAAGGGCATCCGCACCTAAACAACAAGTTTTTTTTTTTTTCTCTTGCTGTCAGCAGCACCACAAACTCACACCATATTCTCAAGTATGCAGCTTCTGTCATTGCCTAATGTGTTGTGCTCGCTAATGTTAGTAATTTGACATCTTGACAAAGAAATGTTTTGATTAATTGGAGTCCCTGGCACAAAACGATTTTGCTATTTGAGTGCACATTTAACCTCAAATTGTTTTTGCGCCGTCTGTAAAAGCATATTTTGACCAAGCTGCACCGAACAAACTGTCGTCCATTAAAACAATTGTTGGTTCAGCGTGAGAGATGCTCTTTTTATTACAGCTCTTTATTTACAAATAAAGATGTCAAGTAGCTTTGACAAAAAAAGGCAAACAATGTTCAATGTTGTGTATTTGTATCGAACAGGCTTTGTACTGTTTGCCGTTTTATTAAATCTTCTTATTCAAGCATTATTAATTTTCAAACAATTCTAACAAGGATTCAAAGTAAGGAGGATATTTTTTTTTAATCCAACATCAAAGCAGCTCATTTTCATAGAGCAACCCTTTGGAGTAGAACCCACAATAGGACTTCTGTGTTAGTTCAGGATGTTATTGCTTTCTTGTTTTTATTTTTGGATTACAATTTCTCTCAAACTCTTTCTCACACAATTTTGATCACTCGAGGGTGCTTTCCATTTGCACTTTAGCGGAGCGCAGGAACATACTCCCTCTGACAATAACTAGTCTCACTTAACCACAACCTTGAAAATAGCTGGACGCTCTGAAAGAATATGGTGATAACTGAATATCCTGCTGAACTAGATCATTGGCCATCTCCACTCTCTCATTTACCGTAGATTCGCCCTGATGATTTCCGGCTGGGAATCAATGATTCACTTACTTTGAGAAAAGCGGCTCCTCTGAAGGTGTTGGCTAGGTTCTCCCTGTGGCAGTGATTTCAATCAAGAGGCGTGTGAATTCTCGGGCCTTTCACAATGGAATGGAAACCTGTAATAAATTGGACAAATAAATCATTTCTGTGCTGAAGGATTCAAATGGATTCATGTTGCGACATCTCAGCACACATGCGTCTCGGACACATGCTGCACACACAGGGATGTAGAAAGTTCACCATACGTGCACACATATTTGCTCACTGGCTCTACATGTGCAATTGCTGGCTGCGTTTTCCTCTCCGCTACATTAGTTCAGAGAGGCTGAGGCTCTCCGCACCAGAATGAGCTGGTGTTATAATAAATGCTAAATACGTGCACTTAACAATGCTGACCTTTATCAACTTCAGTATTGCAATTGCAATACTTGGAGCCTATAGCATCAGAGGGAGAGAAATTAAAGGAGGAAGAGCAACAGTAGAAAACCAGCCACCTTCAGAGACTGTAGAAGAAGGTGGGCCATGTTACAGCTCTTGTTACTCTGCCAGAGATGTTGGACTGGCGTCCTGCAGTGGTGCATTGTTTTGCGATGAAGTAAAGCGTCATTATTCTGAAAGATATTCATATTTTTGACACTTTCATTTCAAAGGAGTTTATAGTAGTCGTGATTAAAAGGCAATTATAAAACTTATTTTGTGGCTCAGACCTCACACCGCTGTTCATGTAGATTAATGTTGATTTGAATTCTATATTTCTTGACTAAACCGTACATGATGTATTTTTAAATGTCAGTCTCCTAAAAACATGCCAGTGATATCAGTAACCATTGGTATTGTTTTGAAGTCAGTAGTCTGACATGTTTGTCTCGAGGGCAAATTTGTACAATTAACTTGACAGCTAAAAGATTCCATGTAATGGTGCTTTAATCCTGCAAACCCACTGAGAAAGTGCTGGCAATTGTAATCCTATATTAGCATTCAAATGGGGATGTGTTATCCTGCAGGACTAATCTTCAATGGTAACAACATGTCCTGCACATGTGTCTACAAGCTAAAGTCTGGGCGCCTCTTGATTGGACTTCTGCCTTCCTTCCCTGCTGAGATGACAGAATTCTTGAAACGTGAATGTGGACGAGGATTATCACCGCAGGAACTGTTGATTAGACTCACTATAAGAACTAAAGGGAGCTCTATGTCATGATGGGTTATTGGCAAAATGGGAGCTGTCCATGACTCCCAATTTTTACCAAATAGGTCATGCAGTTATAACAGTGGGTGTAAACCTGTGCAGAAATCTCATGCAGTCCTGGGTTTCCTTTTTTTCTACTAATGGACGACGTGCTGCTCCTAGCCAGGTGGGAGCCGAGCAGTAATAAATGTGGCCCGATATATCATCCGCAGCACATTACAGGGGAGCCGGGGGTGATTATTCATGCCGGCAGGGGCATGAACAGACCTTTCAGGGGTTCATGGGCTCAAACTTTGAAAAGGGCGTCTCCCTCATCTTTCTCTACAGGGTAGGAAGACTCTCCCTATTGTTGGCTCAACTTATCCCCTAATGAAGACCTGGCTTCTGGGAAAAGTGCAGTCTTTTTTTCTCTTCCCAGCTGATTACTTGATAAGTCTGGATTGGTTTTCACATGTATTTTTCAAGGTCTTTTTGTTTGTTTATGCACACTTACGATAATCATCATTGAATTATTTAACCTTAATCATTGGTGTCTAACACAGCAGGAAGCAATTTGTAGTGTTTACATTGCATTGTTAACTCTTTGGTCGGAAATGGTGCACACCACCCCATTAAGCGCCACTGAATCTTAAAGCCTGGAATTAGCTTCTCAGATGAGTGTAATCAAGACTGCAATTACCATACTTACAGTGAGTTAACTCTTTTCCCCGATCAGCCACATTCCTGGACACAATTAAATCCGGCACTTCTACAGTCATCTAGTCGGGGGCCAGCAAATGACTGTATTGTGAGCGGTGGGACCTGGGGTGAAGGTAGATGGGCGTTATGTTTGGAGCAGCCTGTGTTTACTGTCTGTTTGTGGCTACCAGGGCACACACGGAGACAGATGAGGCACAACAGCTGGCCCTAATGCGTGTTGGGTAGGATCAGCCCGGCCCAGTCACAGCACATCAATAGACCCATACGTTAGCTGACAGGGGCAGCACTAAACTGCGCTGGTCTAGCTGGTGCCATGGGCCCGGCACAGGTGATAGAGGAAAAGGCAATCTGTCTTCCCACTGGAGAGGTAGGAGGAGGGGGTCAGGTTGCCACTGGACATCAGATCTCTGATCCTTCACAACGACAGCAAAAAAACAAAACGGCTATTTTATACAATGACAAACATTCATAACCTGGACCAGCAGCACTTTCCTCAAATAACTGCAGGGACCAGCCAGGCTCCCGCTGTGCCTCAGTGTCTTTATGACCGCTCCAAATGTGACTGATACATTGGATGTGCAATGATAGATAACCCTTTCATTCGCTGGTACTTGTATACCTACAATCATGTCACCATTTAGGCTTGAAACATCTTCTTTGTGCTGATGACCTTGTAACACACAGGGACAAGCTATAATATTGGTAGGATCAGAACAATTTTGTAGTTGGTGTTAAAGAGAGCACTGTGTGTTTTGAAAGCTCCATAATAATGGAAATTACAAGTCTCACTGACTTGTTGAGTAGGAAAGAATTATTACAATTTAAATGTTATTAAAGTGACTTCAAACAGATGATTACATCCTATGATGTGATTATTTTTCAACTAAAGGTTAATAATATCTTCAAAATTACCAGTTCAAAAGATAATGATGATCATAGTAATACAAATACTATGCATACTTGCACTGTTTTAATGGCGTAATAGATCTAACGCTTTTGCCATTTACCCTGGCAACTAAATGTATGCAGCTCAGACAGGATAATAACCACAGCACATTTATTACAAATGTGGATTTAATTACTGAGCTAAAGTATTGAATAGATGATGGTACCACACTATTTCTTTAGCGATGAGGCTTCATCATTAAGTTTGGATAGAGAAAAAAGAGTCTCTGATCCTAAACTGAAAAAAAGTGTCTTTAATCTGCTGAGACATGGTGACAGGTGCTTTAACAATTCAGTCATTTGTCCTGAAGATCTTAGAAGTTGTGAAAGTAGCATGACAGTGCTGTCTGTGAAACATAATTCTGTCTGAAATATCTTCATTTCTTTGACTTGTTGTTTACCACCCCTCCTTTCATTGTATCATACCACTGTAGTTGGCTGTTGGCTCGTCATTTAATATACAGTTTATATGTCACTAATCACTCTCCACATCCTTACATGTAACATTCAGATGGCTATAATACAATGTTTCACACTAAATCTGGTCTACATTGTTAGAAAACTCAGTTTTTTTCTTACATTATTTCGCCGCAAGTACTTAAACGCACTATCAAAACGGATGTTCTCTTTAAGCAGTCTTGTCGTAACTGCATGAATACATGATAAAGTGCAGATGAAATGATGTCCAAAACAAATGCCCTTTACTGTTAACTCTCTGAAGAAGATGAATGGTGAGCAGCAGTATACTTACTGATTACTTTGAAAAAGACAAAATGCCACCTAACATCCCCACAACAAAGACTGTGAGCTGCGCGCCTGAGGGCAGAGTTACTATGCCGACTCTTCTGTGCCAGCTGTAACAGATTCAAACATTTATTTTCAGTCTGCACACTACAATCTAATTAATTTGCACTCTATCAATTAATTTGCACTCACTGAAGTTTGGCAGCAGCGTTGTAGCCCAGAGGTACTGTTTGTTGTTTCAGTTTTCCCCCTTTTTTAATAGTTATCTCGTTTGCTGTTTCTTTTTATTGTGTTGGTGGTTCTTATTCTGTCCATTGTTTGAAATGTCTGTTCTTGAATTATTATGTTGCAAAAAACTTCCGTAGTGATGCATTGAACTGGGAAAGAGCTCTAGTTTTAGTTGTTGACAGGATACATTTAAATAAGAAATGTAGAGCTGATGGAAGACCTGTTAACTAGCAGAGGTAGGCCAGCAGTTTGCGCCTTCTTTTAGCCGTTTAGCTAAGCTGCGCTAAACATAGTGTTTTTAACCAGATACAGGGATACAGGGATGGAAACACTGATCTATTTATCTTAATATTCAACAGGACAATGACCAAACCAAAAAACTGTGCAATTTTTTCAAGCGAAACTTAATGTTCCATCTTGCTTGTTCTCGAGAAAGATTAAAAATGGCACCTGAAGATTTGACGGGCAATTATAATTTCTACAGAAAGTTCGATGGCAGACGATAATGTTTAATAATTCAGTGTTGTGAGTTGTTTTTCTCACTATCTCAAATCCTGTCTTCGCATATGTTCACCTGATAAAGACTGGAGGTTGTCCAGCGGCATTTGCACTAATGGCTTGGCAGGTGGAAACCTTGAAGCCAAACAAGGTCCAGCTTAATGGGAGGAAGTGGCCTATTATTTAGACAGAGTTACTTAAAGTCAAATAAGGGCCTGTCATGCTAAATTTAGTCGGACAAACATTTCCCCTTTCCACATTCTCAATTGTCATTTAAACCAAATTCACCGGCTGGTTCCTTTTGTAGATGGCCTGTCAGTCGTCAACTGCCTTGCATTTCAAAGCAGTTCCCCAAAAATACCTTGAGTACTACTCCATTATCCAAATGACATTCAAATGCAGAGTAGGCCTATAGTCCAGACTCCCATTTCCCTGGTAGTTTTCCAGTCAAACAAGAGAGGCCCTAATTGCAGCCACAAGGATTTTCTTTTCTACACCACAATAAAAAGAACCAGGTGACATGCTGACTCAACTTATAAAAGTGCCCTTTTTAATTTAGATAATGATCTTTTATGCCGTATAAGCACTTCCCCCTTTTCTTTGCACTCTTAAAGCATATGTCCTGAGCCCTGATGAGATGTCTCCTCTCGTAGTTTGAATTCTATTGGTATATTTTCTTGAAGCAAACAAAGTGCTTCTTTTCAGATATGTATTGTCAGTCACCTAATGATTTGCTGTTGTTGTTGCTATGTGGAGACCATTTCTGTCTCTGTACTGTAGAGCGTGGCCATGAAGGCTGTTTATGGATTTGCAAAGGCAGGGAGTAGGGTTGTTGAAATTAACCGTTTCTACGATGCATCGCGATGATTCTGCATCGATGCAGTGACAGAACATAATCGATTATAGCGTAGTAACGTTGCTTCCTGATTTTCCGGCCACGGCTTTACAATAACGTTTTTTTTTCTGTCACTTGAATATCAAATCGGTCGGTGACGCAGAGATCAAGGAACAGACGTGACAGCGGCACAGCAACACCAAACACGGAGCAGTCTGCTTTCTCCACCAACACAAGAACACCAGTCCAGAACCAACAGCAGAAGGACCCGCTCTGAATCACTCCGTGTCGCTGCGGCTCAGACAAACAGGGATTTATGTTTTTTTTTTAATACTCGCGTTACAATCATGTCAAGTTTTTGGTGGATTTAATTAAGCCTTTGATTGCAGAGTATGAATGTCCTCTTGCTATTTTCAGACGACATACGTGGGTAAAGTTTCTGAAGGCAGGAGGAAAAAAGCTTCCGCGATCACCGTCTCTGTTCCTCCAAACCCTGTCCCCTCCCTGAAAATAATGAGTGACAGGCTGATAGTGACCTGATAGAAACGTTATTATTCACTTAATCACTGATTGAGATATGATGACGTTAACTTCATCTCCTACAATCATGGGATTAATGTAACAGTACGACAGAGAATGTAAGTGTGCACCCACATGCAGTATTTTTGTTTTTATATGCTCCTGTTGTCTGCTGTGTTCAGACTCAAGTCATGTTTGTTTGTCATTATTTGTTTTGTTTTTGTAATTTTACTTGTTCGAAATAAAATCAATCGATGTTTGTGATGCCACATTCAGTGACTGCAGAAGCATTAGTGTTTTGTTTTTGAGGATGGAACAATTTCACACACAGATATAGGGAGGCTAGAGCTATACAATTGATTTATGTTGTGTTATAAATTAATGTTAGAATTAAGTTCATATGTATTTACTGCACGTATTCATTGATGAAAAAGAAGCCATCTGCAGTAATATAGAAAATTGAGGATGCAACGCATTGGTATGAATTGTGATGCATCGGGATATCGAATCGGTGACAGGATAATCGTCATCGAATCCTGAGACAAGTGAAGATGCACAGCCCTAGCAGGGAGTAGAAAAAAACCCAGACCAGCTGTTGCCATTGTTGAGGGAACTCAGGAGAAAGGTCCACTGTGCTCCACACGTACACTGTAATAACAACTTTGCTGAATTTGTCCTCCAAAGTATTTTTTATTTAGTGTTCACTATATACACAGAAGACGAATTGAAAAGCGCAAGTCTCAATGGGAGCATGTCAAGGACAGCTTGAAGAATCTGTGTATTGTGCATACGGCTTTAGCCCCTCTGCAAAAGTGAGTAAGTGAAAAGACGAAGCTGACCATTGTGATAGAAAATTCAATTTCCCTCTGCCTCAGATGAGCCCACTGCAGCTTGTTCTCTGTGTTACAACAACTGCACTAATGACTAAGTTGTACTGTCAGTGGCTTGAAAACAATGCATTTATATTTGAACTGGGTATACTAAACCGCTTACCGTCCCAGAAAACACATTTATGGTGATTTTTCAGGCAGATTTAGCAGAAAGTCACAGCCTGTCGAGCAGATATAACTGTGGGCGGCATCACAGTCACCTGCTTTGCACGGGTGTAAATGCAGTTTGACAATTTCTCACTAAACTTGGAAATGTTATTACATTCTGACATTTTTAGCATAAATTATTTTCAATTTTTTATATGTTGAAACAGCCACTGCACAAGTTGTGATGAAATGTTATGCAAGTTAACAACAGAACTAAAACCTTAAGTTTCAAACATCATCAGAAGGGTCACAAAACTCAAATATATACAAATATCATACCTTTTTGTGGACTGACTGACCATCTTACATGTCCACTACTTTATGTATATTTTAAAATGAGATTTCTAATATGATCAAATACAATTTGACAAGAAAGAGCAGAGAAGCAAATAAGAAAGAAGATGGAGATTAGATTTCGCAGCACCTTCTGTACAATGAGATTAGCTCCCTTGTTATCAGACGGTGCATGTCTTCAGCCCTTATTTGCAGCGAGGTGTTATTAGCGGCGTAGCGGCGCTGTCCCTCCTCATCACATCGGCTGTCAGAAGATCATCAGTTGCAGCCGCAGCCCAGGAGGAGGATCCCTGTGCGCTGATATCTGCCTTACACACACAGCCTCTTGTCCCCGATACAGGAAGAGAGTAACTAAGCATATTACTCGAGCACTGGCTGACGTGGTTTTGATGTACTGAGTATTTGAGTATCAATGTTTGACACTTCACACTGTCATTTCATTATCCTTAGAGAATAATAGTTTTTTCTTAATCCATTACAAGTGTATTTACAGCTTGCAATGCAGATTAAGACTTGACACGCATGTGAAAACACATAAAATACAATGCATTTCTCAATTTACCCAGGAGTATTTGAAGCAGTTAGCCTGAAAACCACATAACATAAAAGAAAGTGCTTCATAAAAATAATATTGTTCAGGAGTATTTTTACTTTTGACATAAATCTTTTAATCTGTTCACCTCCAATTAAGTGGTTGTTTGTAAAACATTTAAACTGCAGGGCTGTTTTATTGTTTTCCTATCGTCAACAAATCCCATGAAAAGGCTTAAGCCAACAATAATGTGATCCTCCTAACAAGTATATTCTTGTATCCAAAGACAGAGGAGCTGTGACACTGCATGACATGTTCCCTCATTATCATGAAGATGGGCACTGTAGTTTATTCAGTCAATCCCCCATGCACTGCCGCGGGGCCATCAATACGCTGTGGCTCACCAAAAGGGTATAAATCCACATCTTAAAAAAACAAGCATAGTGAATTCCTTCTACAATAACATTAGCCTAAAACTACCACTACATTATTTCTTTAGAAAATTATTTTGGTTTTGTTTTGTTTGTGACCTTTATTTCAAAAGCATCCTCAGTTGGAACACATGGCCTTGCCAAAGATAGGAGGTACAAGTAAGAAAATATGAAGAGAAAAATGTGTAGTTTTTCTCTTTTATGGAAAGACCAAAAACTATAACAATAACCTAATTAACTAGCACCAGGCTTATTTTTAAATACTACTTCCACCATTGGGAAATAAACAGTACTTCTGAGTGAATAAATTCTATTGCTCCTCCTGCTAATGACAATATCTTGCTTTCCCTCCAGCTTTTCTGCATTAAAATTGTATAAACCCTGCTATTCATCGTTGAACAATTTTTGAAAAAAGTTTTTAATGAATTAGATAAAATAATAAATGTATTCTCCCTAATCTAAGTGTTTGAGGTTGTCTGTCTCAGGAATAGAGGGTTACTTTGTGTATGCATCAGCAGTCGGAGCATAAAGTATCTTAAAGCCTAGAACATTACATCTGATCTGCAGGGTTGCAGAGAACAAGCACGGTTCTACAGTGTGGCATCATCTCTTCCTCTCCTCTCTTATACCAGCTTCAATGTTGTTAAAGCAAAAATAAATTGGACTGTCTTGGGGAAAAACATCAGCTCTAGTATAGGAAAAGGTTATTTTATTTGGATTGCTCATTGAGCTGCTGGTTTTATTCTCATCCTATTTTTCAGTTTATTTAATTTTCACCTCATTGCCTTCCACAGTGACTGCACATTGGTCTGACGGCACATTGGTCTCCATGATTATGGTTATTATTCACTTATGACTGTACAGGGTTGTTTGTTCGAAGGGCGTGATTTAATTTGCATCAACCTTAATTTACATCACTAGGTGAGAAGTCATGTCCATATAAGGGAGGCTGTGGCACAGTGGACTAGTGTGTTGGGATCAGGGGAGCACAGGTTCAAACCCCAGTGCAGTCAGCATGTCGTTGTGTCCCTGGGCAAGACACTTCACCCCAAATTGCTCCTATGGGGATTGGCAACAGTATTGAGTATGTAAGTCGCTTTGGATAAAAGTGTCTAACAAGTGACATGTAACATAGGAGTGATTATCAACGCATAGGTAAAGGTCAAGAGACATGAGTCATTCTCAAGCAGGACGCACACGAGTTATTAAACCAGCTGCCATCACTGGGAATTCACCGGGAAATCTGTGTTGTTTTTGCATTAGGAGGTGTGAATGTTACATGTTGCTGCAGTCGCACACTCCGAGCTCATTTTACTCAAAAGTTAGTGCTTCATATGTAATTTCACTCTCTCAAATTGTCTGAGCAAACTCAAATTCATTTTGTGGGGTAGATTAACCTGAAATGGAGGAGGTGGTGTGTTCTGAGTAATGAAAGATGTGCTTCTTCTAAAACCGATTTGTATTCATGCATTGCTGAATCACAGACGCCAGCGTGTCTCTGCTTTCGGTTGTGATGTCAGGAGGACTGGATGAGCTGAAAAACCAAAAAATAAAAATGGAGGGAATAATCAGAAAGCTGTTCTGGTTGAAATGAGTTTTCCCCTGTGCTTGCTGCTTCTGCCTTGGACTGATACCCTAAACACGTGGAGTTCAGATGTGCTTTGGTCATATCAGATAACCAGCACTGCCTTTTTATTTCTAGTCAGTCACACTTATCTATATAATTCCTTGTTATATTTCTCTTTCACGTCCGGAGCCTCTGTATCCCTCAAACATGTGTCATCGTTTTACACACATTGTTTTTTTGTGTCACATGCCACATGTCTGCAATTCTAACGGTTTGCTGCATTCATCTTCTTGGCATGTTTGTGGATTAGAGAGGCTGGAGTTTGCATTTGATGTTATTTTCTGGAATAAGAAAGATGAATACAATTGAAAGATGTGTTTTCATGGCTCATTACCTGAGCAGAAACGATTGTTAGCCAGGCTAAGGATGGCAGTGTCCACCTGTTGGTTATACCAACACTAACATTTCTACGATTGGATGGATGCCATTAAATTGTGTTTTTCATTCATGATGCCTTGAGAATGACTGCTAATGACTGTGTGATCACTCTCATATCACAGAGTAATGAGACTTCTATCAACCTCTACCATACTTTGCATTCAAATGGCACATATTAATAATGAATAATAATAATGCATTTTATTTATATAGCGCTTTTCAAAACTCAAAGACGCTTAATATATACATATTAGCTAAGATGGGATTTATAAGTATTGGTGAGTGGCAATAGTCGACTTGTTTGCTTTTAGCTTGCAATTGTTCAGTGAATATTGAGTGCTATAGCCTAAGGATACACATGCATTTAGTTTAGTTCCAATAATCCTTGCTTTTCACAGACTAAGATCTCCAGAGGCAATGAAGGCACAAAGCTGTGGAAAACAAAATGCAGTGTATCCTCGGCCTTGTTCCAAAATCTTTTAATGATAGAGAACCTAGAGCTAGCTCCAAATGTCCTTAAAAGTTGTCAGATGATGTTATACACTGCAAGAGGAGAAGGAGAGCCCCTGTGCTGATAAGAGGAGAGCCGTGGACTGCCATCATGGGCAATGGGAATAAATAGCAATGTAATATATTTAAATACATTTCTTTCTTTTGTTGTTTATGGACTGAGAAAGTCACCACATTTGTCACTAGGAGTAGCCTGAGGAAAATGGAAAGACATATCCAGCACTTTGAAATGCTAAAAGGTTGTATATAGACACTATCACATGAGATCTGTAATTGGGTGTGTTATTTCAATAATAAAATGCAATTTAAACCTGGTATCAATAAGCCATTTTGTCATCTAAATGTTTCCCACTTCGTGATTGCAAATACGTTTAATTTAATAAATTGAGTGGAGCTAAGACATTTGCCGACCACCATGGCATGCCAAGGTGAAAGAAAAACACTGGAGACATTATTAGTATTAACTTTATTAAATTCTCAATGAGTTTCAATCATGTCTTTACTGTTACTGAGAGCAGTAGCTAAAGCTGTCATGGATACAGAAAGTGCTGGTGGCTTGTTAAATAGTGTAGGTGGTGCCGGCATACTGTAACAGTAATTAGAGTTGAACAGGTGATGCTTTATCTCTGCCTTGTTATGGATCATATCTCCGTGTTGTTTTCTAATTCTCCGTTTGATGCGGAGGAGCCTCCATGCTCTGTCACACTAATTAGATGGGCCAAGTCATCCCCCATTTCTTTCCTCGCCACTCTTACTCTGTGTGGAGGCTAAATGATGAGCCGCGGTGGAGGAAGAGAGAGGAATGGGCAGGTTGACAACACTTTGACAAGTGTCGCAGAGGGCCTCACGTTTACAACGATTTGTGTCAAAAGCCTTTGGAACAGAATGAGTAACTTCTGCCGAAATCAGCAGTTATACACCCTGCCGCTTTGTCATCTTGCCAAATTGAACATGTTTTTTTTGGACGCTCTCTAAAGTGGTGTATTTTCTGTGTGGACGCTTGGCATATTGTGAGCTACGAGGCCAGCTAAAAGAGAACATGTTTGATCTAATTGCAAAGCTCTCAAAGTAACGATTGCAATTAGAAGTGTTTTTGTTCGGTTGTTCCAGCATCATAAACAATATAGATTTCCAGCAATTCATTATTTTAAGGTGTATGGCTTCTGATCATTATGGCAACCCGCCCTGCTTTCTGCAGTCTGAATTGTTGTAAAAAGCAGAGTGTGAAACATCTCGTATAAGCTCCAGGCATATCCGGTAATTAAAGGATTAACTTGGTAATCTAAATTGTCTCTTGTCTTTAACTTCCTGCTTCTTCCTATTATTTCCTAACATCCATTTCACAGATTTAAAACTGCCTCCTATCCGTCTGCGTTTCTGTTCCTCCCCATTCCTGCGCTTCTGTAATCAACTTGCTTGCGGATAACCTAGTTTCCGGCTAAGCGCAAGGGGACGACAAATCCACGAGCGTGTGCGTGTCTTGGATGGAAACTGCGTCTGCCCCTCCCGACAGCTCAGGATATCTCCAGCTCCTTTCAGGGTTGCGTGTAGTTATTAAGTCAAATGGTGTCTGAATCTGTGACTCTTTTGTAAAAACATGCACTGAACCGCCTAACAGGTGAAGCTTTGAAGAATCTGAGATATTTAAATACGGAGTGCTAAAGCATTTTGAATCTAAAAAGAGTTAAATATATCAATTATTGTGTGCACAAGCCTCACTGTGGTTTGTGAGTCTCCCCATTATTATGTAGCCTCATGATTCATATTTTACATCTCCTGCAGAGGGATCTTTCAATTCTGTTTTTGTTTCCGGCTGAATATTTTGTTAGTTGAAGTGACCTTTTACAAAGAGGCTAACCTAATAGCTAACCAAAGCTTCAGAAACAGACATTCAAGTTTCTGAATGTCTTCTGCCTTTAATATTATTTTGGAGAATAGATTATTTTTAAACTCAAAGACATGTCTAAATGAAATGGACCTTGATCTTTGCCATGCTCTGGGTGTGAATTATGCATTTTTTTCAATTCAAGTTCTTCATCTCTTGTGGTGATTAAAAGTATATTTCTTCGTGTCTTATTACTCATACATCATTTTGAAAGGCCTACGATATGTCATGAAAGAGGACAGTATATTCGTAATTTGTGTAAAATACCCTGAGTAGTGCAGTCACTGAATTATGCATTGCAAAATTAAGAGTTTTTGGCAGATTCAGAGCCAGTGATTGAAGCAGGGGTTCAGAAAAGGGTTTGAATCTGTCTTCTGTGCGTGGAAACACCTGGAAGGGAATGTAGACAAAGCATCAGCTGTGGCACTCGAGTGATGAACGTGAATCCGGAGACTCTTCGTCCACACAGTGTTAATGATGCATCTACTGTAAGAATAGGAATGTGGCTTCTGAATCACAGGTCTCAACGAATAACGATTAAAAGGGAAAGATGATTGTGTCTCGTGTTAGCGCTCTTGCTGTTATGTACACAAATCAGGCTTCCAGCGGCTGATCTTGTTAAATATCACTTTCAGCCATTTATTCACACACATTGCATAAACTCCCACATTTGCACAGACAAACAAACTCACACACATGCATACTGTCACTTACACGCACTTCTTAAAATGTCAGCTCTATTACGTTGACAGGAGCTTAGAATGGTGTCATAGGTTTCAAGGCAAATGCGCCTTTCAAGAAGGCGTCGCCTTGAAAGGCGAGCAAAGCGAAGGTGTCGGCGCTGGTGGCAAAGGTAGACGGCGGAACGTTTCTTCCCTGCTTGGACCCCCCTGCTGAGGCGTCGCTTCAAATAGATGACAAGAAAATATAAATAAGAATCAACAAACCGGAATCAGCAGATGTGTAAACTCCTGTTCAAAGGTGCAAGGCTCATTAATGGTGTTGCTGTGCATCGTATTTACACAACTAACAGCTCTAACTTTTTATTCTTTTGTTTAACGACATCATTCGGCAGCATTTAATCATTCAAAGGGCTGCCTGTTTGAGTGGATATGATTTATGTCATAGACTTTTGATGGCATTTTTTTTTTTAAAGGTTACCAAGAGACCCGAGCTTAAGGAAACGCATCTATCTTGGGAATATTCTTGTTAGGGAACAGTGTAGGCAGCGTGTTATTAGTGTCCTGGATTAATATATGCACACAGATGTACAGCTCTGCATCGATGTGCATGCTTAGCAGACAATTTTCTATTCATTTAAATAGGAGCAGATTGCAATAACGTTGTGCGGCATGTGTGATGCTGATTTACTTATTCGCCACACAGCCCCCGCCTCCTTCTGTCCCTTTCTCCCTGATTTTTTTTTTTCTTTCTCTTAAGCCTCTCTCCATCCTTCACAACTGATGCAAATGTGATGGGATGAAGTTTGGGTTGCCATGGGTGCCATCTCTCCAACGTGTTTATTTAATGCATCTGAGCCCGTTTCTATACAAGTGTGTTTTTACAGCCAGTGATTGATGGTTTTTCCCAGACCACCCTCAATAACCAGGGCTATTGTACTGTATCTGAATTGGTTGGCTTTTAAGGGTTTCTCTCTAAACCTGCTGGGGTTTTTTGCATTCATAATCCTGCATCTCTCATTGATCCAGAGAAAGACAAAGCTGTTTGAGCAGCAATTTCCTTTTTTGCATGCCTGCAATCTATATTTTGTGTGTGAGCATGTTTTTGTAGCATCTTGTGTGTGTTCAGCTCCATGAATGTGTACTTTGTATGTTTGACAGAGAAAGAGTGTGTCTTAATGAAGAATGGTTGTCTCAATGAAAAATGTATTCTCTCAATACAAGACATGTGGAGGAGTAAATATTTGTCATCTTTGGACAAACATACATCAGTAAGCACTGCTCCACATTATATATGATGGTGGATGGAGGGTTTTTTTTCTGAAAAAATCTCATTTCTGCGTCTTTCCTGCTGTGTTTGATCATTGTCAACGTTAATGTTGTCTGAGGCTTATTGAAAATAACCACACAATAACGCTTTTGTTTCCATGACACTAATGTACGTCCATTACATTTGGAGTGAATACAATACATGAACTCAATGGTTTAAGAGCATCCACCAACAGAGTGGTTGTACAAATTGAACTTGACTTGTTGTTAATGGCAGCTGAACATGAAATGGTTTAATATTCCGGATAGTGATTTTAATTGAATTAATTTCAGAGGACTATGTAAGGTGCTGATGGTGTCATAAAACACTTGTTATGGCTGCTGTTCATCACTGTGATGTAAATTATGCCCAGTGATTGCTCAATGATGCTTTCCTTCGGGACATGATGCTGTAAAAAAAAAAGAAATGTAATTGGCTCCAAAGGGCACCCGGTGTGTTGGTGCCATGAGGGAGGAACACAAAAGAAGGTTATTTTCTCTCCAGCTATAGTTTTTATCCCTGCTGACATCCCCATTCTCCGATGCACTCAGCAATTCTGTTCTCCAAGTGGATAATAAGGAGTCCAATATTAAAATAAAAAGAGATAACACAAAGAGACAGTGTGGGGACCGCTGACACGAGCAGAGGAGGGAGGATATCTGAAGAGTTTCATTTCAAACTTGAGACTTGAGATTTGTGTGCATACAAAAAATATTCCTGGAAAGTGATACAGTCAGTGACTGAAGATGGATGGTAACAAAAGACGTTTACAAAGCTGCAACACTTGTGGAAATCTGATCCTTCGTGCCTTTTACATTGGTCGGGGCAGCGCCGTATAGATAGAAGAGTTACGACAGCGGAAGTCCAAAAACGGTTATCGTCACGTGGTTCATGCAGACGAGAATCGTTCCCCGGAAGTTCATGGCGGGCAATGTGAATGCATTGATAACAGGAGATAGAACTTCGACTTTTGGTAATTATTAGTGAATAAAGGTTTTGATTTGCAATATTTATACAACAAATCGATATGTGTATGTATTTACATCAATATGTTTTAAAAAATAAAATAGAATTTGCTAATATTAAGTGATAATATTAGGATTAGTGTGAACAACTAGTTTACATGTTAGGCTAACAGTGCCTTGGTTAAAGAGCCTGTTGCTGTTTATTTATAGCTTTGAATTCTTTCAAACCAATATTATCTTCTTAAACTTGTATAGTAGTCAGGAGCATCACTTTCTAATGTTTATTGATATATTTAGAGGGAGGGGATCTAAAGGAATGCTTCAAAATTCAGATTAGATTAATTTCTACCATTTTCTTAAATTCATGGTAGTTCCAGTAATCCCATGGTAATTGAGGACACAAGTTATCTAAATGACTAATGTCATCTTTATGGCTTTCAGAAAGGACAGGAGACCGACAGGTGACTATCAAAGGAGTAGCAGCAGCAGCAGCAGCAGCATGATGATGATGATGATGATGTTAAATGTGTTGTTTTAGGAACATCCATTGCAAATACATGGAATTCAATAAACATTGAATAGCATATCATGCAGTTTGTCTGTGCCTTTTCCTCCGTGTTGTCCTGGTTTGCTGTGCTGCCTCCTAGTCGCCACCATGGTTTGCTGTGCTGCCTGGGGATGCTCAAATCGCTCTGAGAAAGGAGTACGAATGTACGGCTTCCCCACTGACACAGAGCGGAGGAAAAAATGGCTGGCACAAGTCAGCAGGAGCAATTTCATGACCAACAGCAAAAAAATATGTGAGGTTAGGTTATTGTATACAAACACAACAAGCTTAATGTTTTGTTTAATACAAAAAAACAGGGAAAGGCTTGAAAAACACAGAGTTGAGACTCAGGGTGCAGGGTGAGGGTCTCAGTGCAGGTATTCAGGCTCCATTGAATCCCCCTCTGGTTCTTGTGCTGAAAGAGGGAGTAACAGACAGGAGAAAGGGTTATACACACCTATATAGCACACCTATTGGATGGGAAATTGCCTTGGGGAGATAAGGTGTGGTCTTTGTTCCCAACTGAAGTTATGGAACTTTATTATTTGTGAGTTTAACAAAGTATGACAAATGGCATCAGTAACAGATGTGATATGAATTTCTATAAAGTTGTCTCACATTCTTGGTCATATTTTATATACAGTATATAATGAGTATAACATGTCCAGTAAGTATAAAGTGTTTCCTAATACTGTGTATTCAACCACTATGGTATAGTGTATGGTACTATGGTATGGTATCCTAGCTTAATCTGTTATATGTAAACGTTCCCTAAATCTACTAATTTAGGGATAATCCACTGACATCCTTTAATACACATGTTAATTTGAATCAGATGTACTGATAATATCCGCAATATAAATCTTTAAGCTTCTTCTTACCTTTAAAAGTCCGTCACGAACGGTCTATTATGCTGCAACTCTACAGCTCTGCTAGCCTTGGCGCTAACTTCCGGGGAACGATTGAGAGGCTCCACGATCCACCATTGCTGTAAAAAAGTGGTCCATTGGAGTGAACGGAGATGACATAACTGTCAGTCTATACGGCGCTGGGTCGGGGCATATATATAAATACTGACAGGAAAACCATTTTTTAAATTTAAACACATATTTTGATAAGTCTTACACTGCAAAACAACTTCATCAATGTTCCTGTCCTGTGGACATGCTTGTCCCCTATGACTTGGGAGTTGACGAGTGGTCAGCCAAACACATGAGACATGGGGTCTGTGCGCAGCAGGAAATCTGCTCTGGACATCACGGCTCAGCTCACTAACAGCTGCTGCTCTGTGTGTGTGTGTGTGTGTGTGTGTGTGTGTGTGTGTGTGTGTGGTGTGTGTGTGTGTGTGTGTGTGTGTGTGTGTGTGTCACAGCCTGATGCTTGTCTTTAAAAAAAAAAGTTGACATGTATAAAGCCATTCTTCTGGTTTCTTTTCATGAAAGTGCTTGATACTTATGCTGTTTACTGGGCCCTAGCAACACATCCAGCATGGTGCATCAATTAAATCATCTTCACTGGCTGAATCAGCAAGGGAGAGGTTTTTCATCTTGTTTGTGTCTGCACTAAATGATCTGGCAACGGACTCTACGCATTTGACAAATAACAGCAGCTTTGGCCAATCACATTCAGCTGAAAATGCAGTGCCCATAGTCCTGCTGTATGTCTATTTGATTTGTGCATTGACCTGCAACAAGTCTGTTAAGTGGCTGATACTCCATGTGTGCGTGTGCCCGCACGTTGACTTTGAAGTACATTATGTCGTGACAATAATCTAAGCCAATTTACAACGCATCAGCCTTCCATTATGGGTTTGATATAAAGCGGTGCGTGACTAGAATTCCCTCCCATAAAAGGACAATTTACTTCTCTAAAGAAATTACGTGTTTAACCTCATTAACCTAAAGCACATGTACTAAAAGGGTAGTCTAGCCCCCACCCCTTGTGAAACACAATAACACAAATTGGAAACCTCATCAGAAGTTGAGAGGTCATGTTGAATGTGACCCTTGCAAATGAGCATCCAGCGGTGAGTTAACATTATCAGGGGCTCATCTCGCCGCTCTCGCCTCTTGTCAGTCTCAGGTGGCGCTCACTTCACTCTGTTTCAACATCATCCGTCCTCTATGTGATGATTAACCTGGCAGGTGTGAGGTGAGTCTCGCCCATTGTTTTAGTGAGCTGTCTTCTTCTGTCTGCCGGGAATACAGAGGGTCAGCCCCGGTCGGCTAATGGCCGTGGTCACAAAGCTGGAAGCCGGCCCATTATAAGGAGCCACCGTCATTAAGACCAACACACTTTCAAACAACCTGACCTACTGGTCCCACGCTGTTTATTAGCAACGTTTATTAGCAATTATACTCACCATTCATGATGAGCTGTGGCCTTTTCTCAACACCACGAGACAAGAAACACACACTCGCATACATAGTAAATATTGTCGGGCAGTTGTGTTGTCCTGAAAAGCGAGCTGCCACATTAATAACATTTTCTTCTCTGCAAATGTGTTTCAAAAGAGAAAATGTGCTCGGGAAAGTGTCAGCGAGTGATGTATGTCGTTCATTGGACACAGAACATTTAGTTTCCATTAAGAGTTAAACATGTACACGAAACATTAATGGGGTTCAGCGGCAGCAGCAGTGGCATGCTTCACTATCTCATCCTGATAAATTAGCAACTCAGCACACAGGGGTAAAAGAAAGAGAGATATTAATATAATGTGCAGTGGGGGAGGGCCTGACAGATAATGCCTTTGTCCAAAAATGGGTGTTTGTGATGCAACATTATATTATTCTGACCCGGGCATCTGCAAGGATGAGTGAAGGCTGGGCGAGGGAGGAGAGGAAGAGAGGAGAGAAAGGTCAGCACTCGTGCTGCAGTTTCATTATGAGAGATGTGGACTCCCATCCTCTCCTGCTGCACAGGGAGTGATGGAGCAGGTTGTTAATGCCTGGTCTGTCAGCCATATTGGATTAATGGCAGTAAATTAATATTACACTCCTTTTAAAGAGGTTTTATTTTGGGATTTACTGGTCTCCCCTGAGTGTTGTTGGTGTAAAGAGGTTATTTCCCTCTTCCTCCTCCGGTCCGCATCCTCTTGCTATCTCTCGCACAAAGCTAATATGTTTAGAGAGCGATACTGTGTGCATGGAGGAGGGATATGTGCGCTGTAGGCTTCATTGTGTCACTCAGCATTTGTCTTGGACATTTCTCAGTTTGCCATAAATTGCAGCTTGTCCCTCTTAAGAACAGGTCCTGTATCAGCGCTCAGCACTGGTGAGAAGTAACTAAGTACATTCACTCAAGTACTGTACTTAAGTACATATTTGAGGTTACTGTACTTTACCCAAGTATTTTCATTTTGTATTATTTTTTACTTCTACTCTTTTTGTATTTTTTTAATCCAAATGTAACATTTTTACAGGTTTATTTACTAGTTACTTTTAGAAATTCTGATTTTGACACAACATACTGTGGAAAGTATTATTTGATATAGACTCAACCATCAAACATTATATTTAAGTAACTAAAACAATGAGTGGGTTAACAGAAAATGAATTGCTAGGTATTTAGCTGAGACGCTTATTGTTCAAAAACCTTTAGCAGCTTCTTAAACCCGAAGATTTGCTCTTCTGCTTTATATTTTTTAAGAACAGACCTTTAACTAAGATTGTACTTAAATAATTTTACTAAAGTACCATTCTTGATTTAATAGTTTAACTTGAAATTTAGTATTTTTACAGTGTGATACTAATAATTTCACTCAAGTAAAGAATATTAATAGTTTTTACATTGCTGGCGCTGAGTGGATATGTATCTATACTTTTTTTTTCTTCCACATGTCCTGTATGTCTGAAGGAATAGCACAGCCTATATTTATATTGTATTTATTTAGCTAACCTAACCCTAACTATCCAGCTGTCATTCATCTCTACCCTCCCTGCCTTTTGCCCCGCCTTGCTTAATGCGGTTAGACTCCTGGTTGAAGAGCCGTATAACACGCTGTGAAGTGTCCCAGTCGCTGAGACGATATTTATGGCCAGCATTCCGTCAGCGCTGATGTTAAAGGGCTGTGATTAAGAGCTGAAGTTAAGACCTGGACTCCATACAGCATACAAGGCCAAGCTCTGTTACTGCCAACTTATTTCTGTCTCTCTTTTCTCCGTGTGCCCATCTGTCTTCTTCTTCCTCTTTCATATGAATATGTATGAATTCGCCAAGGACACTAAATCTCTGCATTAGATATTTGGTGCATTGCATTCATGACAACTTGAACATCTAAAAGCGTTTTTGTATTTGGCATCTCTAGAAAATCACTGACTTTTTTTTCATTTTTCTTCTCTAAAGGCTCCGAGCATGCCACAGCAACACTCCCCGCCGCCTTCAATGACCTGTTACCCCACTTCCTGGTGGAGCCAGAGGACAATTTCATCGTGAAGAACAAGCCGGTGACTCTGACCTGCCGCTCCACCCCGGCCACGCAGATCTACTTCAAGTGCAACGGGGAGTGGGTGCACCAGGACGACCACTTGATCGAGCGGACTATCGACCCAGCCACAGGTACATGCAACACAAATCTGTTTCCTATCTCAAAAAATGTAGCTGCTAATGTCTTTATTTAGAGATTGCACCTGTTCAGATGCTGTTTGCTGGGAAATGTGCAGCTCCATAGATATATTATGCAAAGTGTTTGCGTGCAGGAACTAAGGTTTGCAATTTGCCAGTGATTACTGTGCTCCATCAGGCTCTTGGCTCATCCTCCAGCATATTTATCCTGCCATTCTCATAATAAGCACATTGGTTTCAGTCTCAGAAATCTTCTCAATCACCTTGGAGACCTGTTTGTTTTTCTCTCTGTTATGCTGCAATTCCCCGCCTCCGTCATCGGTGTCATAAACATGTATGACACTGATGTGCTGTGATTCAGCAGCAATCTGCAAATTCAAACCTCCTATTCACAGCCTGACAACTGATTGGGAACGAGAAACGTTGAAATGACAGGGATATTTCAGACACGCACACAGACACACAAGCAGTTGCACACTCTGATTTGTTGCCAAACATTACACATGCATAATAAAGATAATGGACATAAAGGAGGACTACACAAAAAAAAAAAAAAAACAGCCATCAGCGTGTGCACACACATACACAAAAAGAGATGGAAAGGTGTAAAGCAGGAACGTCTGAAGGGACATTTAAGCAGGGCTGTATCAATTAATATGCACACTTGGCATCTTTGTTTTTAGATAAAGAGCTTATTGTACCAACATTTTCTTCATCTGGTCTTCAGGGTTTAGAATTAAAAATGGAGCAGCTCACTGAATGTGGGAAGTTATTGTAAAATGTCGCAGAGGGAACTAACACTTAAATGTTGATTCAATCTGACGCTCTCATAGGTCAGAATATCAGATTTATTTAACAGTTGAAAACAAATATTGTCCCATACTGAGGATTTCATTCATGAGGCATGGTGAGTGATTTAATCCTAAATTCCCCAAGGTACAGACGCTTTTTTCTTTAACAACAGAAGAGTCAAATGTGGCTGTGTCCATGTTTGTTTATTTGTTTACCTTGTGTATTAGGCCCTTAATGCTAGGGTCATTTTTGGAATAAGGCTCTTTTAGATAATGGCAATAAAAGAGTATACCGAGTTCATTTGAGTTCCTGTTTGGTGAATAGCAAGTGAACACATACTGTAAGGGAGCACTTGTGGATTTGGATCATTAAGAGGAGACCGTCAGTGAGTCAACACTGATACAATAAGACCAATTCATAATGCTATGTTCCTACTTGTGTTGTTTCAATAACTGTTCTGCTCTGTTACTCTCTGTGGATGTGGGGGGTGTTAAAATGAAGTGTTGCCAATATCAACAATTCTTGTGGGGAAAAAGAGAGATTTTATCTAGTGAACATTTTAAATAATAGTTCAACTCTATTCCCCACACGTAAAAGCTTGGCACATGTCATACAAGCAAAGTAAAAAACTATTATACAACGTTTCTGTTGGCACGTGCATTTCTTGTATTGCATCAGCCTGGTTCCCAAAGTAGATCTCTCCTAAAACCCTCCAACTTAAATGCCATGTATTTGTGTAATCAGCTCTTTACACGTGCATATGTATAGGACAACAAGGTGTGATGCCACCGTGCACAGCGAGATCTGTCAATTGTTTTCTCTTTTGATTAATTATGTCTTGGATTCAACAATGAAATGTTAGGTTTAATACGATATAAAACAGAGAAAAGCAGGACATCTCCATGTTTGAGAGACTGACAACAGCGCTTTCTGCCATTTTTCCAGCAGGATTAATCGATCAAAATCAAAATAGTTTGCAATTATGTTTCTGTCTATCCACTCATTTATTAGTTAACTAAAGGTGACAGCTTAAATTCTTGTATTTAAAATTCCTCCAAACTTTAATAGACGATAACTTTTAGAAGTCTGACTAGGACTGTTTTAATGTCTGAACATTGACAATTTTTAAGATTCAGAAATATTCACGCTGTGAGGGAAGGTTCCTCTCTGCCGGTCTTCTCACTTCACTTTCTGCTCCACACAGAGGCTAGGAGAAGAGGCAGTGTCTCTCTTTCTGACCTGCTGCAGTAACATGTTACTACAGAGCGTTCTCTGATTACTGTATGGCCTGGTTTCCCTCAGTAACCTTTGTATGGAGGTGCATGTAAATGCACGGATTGTATAATATACATGTAATTTGTGGCAATCATCTTAAAGGGTGAACCTTGTGGAGTCGGCCGCCTACTTTGATACGATGAGTATGAATCGCGTTTATTCACGAGCTAAAGACCACGCTGTGCCCCATAAACAGCAGATTTATTGGGAACATCACATTACCAATGTAATGTTGCTGCGCCAACATTTAATGATGATGGACCGTTTGTTGTGTTGTTATGAAGCGGTAAAGTCAGAGTTTATTTGTCTATTAAACAAATCTGGTGTGCCGGGTGCCGGGACCCATGCAGCAGCGAGGGGCTTCGTCTTTAGGAACCCTGTGAGGTTCCAAGGACTCCTCGCAGCTCTCCATCTCGCTCTGTGGTACGCCGCCTTTGAAGATGAATGTGTCGTGTGGGGCTGTTACCAAGGACACGTGGTTGTCCAGAGGTATGGCGGCTCCAAGGTACCCACATCGATCTCTCAAACGCTTGTGCTGTTTAATGTCAGCACTTCCCTCAGGAGTTTACTGATGGCTCCCTCTAATCCCCTTTTCCTGCAAGAAACTTGTGAGGCGCATACATCCAACTGCGGTGTGTGTGTGTGTGTGTGTGTGTGTGTGTGTGTGTGTGTGTGTGTGTGTGTGTGTGTGTGTGTGTGTGTGTGTGTGTGTGTGTGTGTGTGTGTGTGTGTGTGTGTGTGTGTGTGTGTGTGTGTGTGTGTGTGTGTGTGTGTGTGTGTGTGTGTGTGTGTGTGTGTGTGTGTGTGTGTGTGTGTGTGTGTGTGTGTGTGTGTGTGTGTGTGTGTGTGTGTGTTACAGGGTTGTCAGGCTGTCCTCGCACTCTGGTCGTCACAGTCACACCGGACTCTAAACTTGTACCTGTTGCCAAGCAACCAGGACTTCTGTCACACCAGAAGCTGCCCGATATCAACATCTTGCCTTGAGGAGGGAGAAATGAGGAGTTTGGAGACATACCAAAGTTGACAAAAATGGATTGACAATTTATACCCAGTGTAACAGTGACAAATCACTTGCTGAAAATAGCCAGCTTCTCTAGGTCAATGCTCTTCATTCCAACAAAAACATAATGAAAATAGCCAGCTTCTCTAGAAGAAACTTCTAGTCAATGCTCTTCATTCCAACAAAAACATAATGAAAATAGCCAGCTTCTCTAGAAGAAACTTTGAGAAATGTCCTTTCTGACTCCAAGGGGTCGTCTCGACTCAGGCTCTGCACTGCACTGCTTGTTTGCTCCATTTACTAAGACGGATGTAAATACAGTGCACACATGTGACCAGCCAACGAGAAGCCCCTGAGACTCCAGCCTCTGTTCCATTGGCTGGCATGTTCACACTGATTGGGATTCTCATCAAGGATACTTATTCCTTTATGTAAATGAAAGTGCAGCTCGGATCGAGTTAATGCTTTTCATTCCATAGAAATGTAATGAAAATAGCATGTAGACACATCAGAGTCAAGAGTCGCTGCTGGAGACGGTTCTCACATGTGCTCTGCGCTTCTCCCTTCAATATGATCATCTCTTTCTCTTTGATGGATGAGTGGCTCATCAACAATGGAGAATACATATTTTGATAAGGCTTAAAGCTGCAAACATGATATCTCAATATTATAAATTATTGGATTACAATAAACCATATTGCAGAAATGTTATCATTGGGCTATTAGTTTTCAACTGCATGTGTAAGAGTTTTTCTTTTTATAATTAGCTATTGATGTTGTTTTGAATAGTTATTAAAAATGATAACCAGCAAGTTGAAATGTCATGGTGGGATAAGGTTTAAAAGGTACAGTATTTATTTACTTCTTGTTCCATCAGCCAAAGTCCTGGCTAATAGGGGCTGCAATAAAAATGAGTTACAAAATAGCATGCGTTCAATAAGCCACATTATCAGAACTAATCATAAATGAGATGTTATTAAATCATGAATATGTTAACCAGAATTAACACTTTGCAATTGTGAAAAACCCCAAAACATCAGCACCTAGTTTCTGCACCTACGATTTGAATTCACGAAGGGGGACCAAGCTTAGATATTGTAGACTCTAGAATAACTGCAGAAGGATTGCGGCAGATACAGAAAGCTCCTTCACCCACTCTGAGATGCTTACAGTATAATATAAAGATGAGTCACAGCCACGGCATGGGCCAGATTAATGTTATATTTGACCAATATATAAAAAAATAGTGCTACAGATCTAAATCTACTGAGCAGAATAACAACTCTCATTTCTACCAACAGTGCTGAGCAGAATCGTGATATACCTTGAGACGATATTAATGCCTCCACTATATTGTTAACACCAAGGGAGCTCTCATTTTAACACCTGTGTGTGATCGACTGCAAATCACTAGTGCGGGACTTCTTCACGGCAATATTGGACTTTAATTTGTATTTTTGTATCAATGTGATAAATAACTTTGAGTTGTTTATTGTATTTAATTTATAGGTTAACCAAAAATTGATATAAATGTATAGTGGTTCAGAAAATATGACCACAATATAACAACAATTTAATATACTTTATTAGACAATTAAAACCAGTACATTTGATGTGAAACTCTTATTATTATTTTTTACTTAAAGGTAGGGTAGGTCAGAATGGAGAAACCAGCTGGAGTGCGCTAGAATTTGAAAGTACACAACCGAAAAAAATCTGCCCCTTCCTTCAGACTTCCTTACAGAGCCCCTCCTCCAACACACACAAACGCGCACATGACCAATGAGGGCACGAGATAAGTTTGTGCACAGATGGAAGGCTGACAGACAGGTAGGCCATCCAATTATCTGCCGCGGGCCGAGGCAGATAACTGGACTTTCTTTTTACAGCGCCACGGCTTCCACAGATGAAATATTTGTATCTATTTATTGTCAAAGCATTTGATTTATTCATTGCTATCGGGATGTTAAGAGCATTCCATGGAATATAACAAAAAGTGTTTCTGAGGTGAATTACCTAACCTACCTTTTAATGGAACAATTTTTATTATCTGAATGATTATTTTAAAAAGCCATATGGAAAGCAGTGAGAAATTCATTATGGGAATTAAAAGTCATACCAGCCCGCCTGTTCCCTCATACAGGCCTGATCACCCGTGCACTCAAAGCATCCTTTTTCTCTGCGGCTGTGACTCCCACTGTCCAAATGAGTACAGTGCATGTTATTCATCACTAAAGTATATCAAGTAGGAACAAAAATGAAAATGAAAGCGAGCAGAAGCAGAAATCAATAATTCCTCTTTCACTTTCTCGGGTTAAAGTAATATCAGAAAGGTGGTCTTTTTCGGAGATGAACTAGTCTGGCCCAGCACAGCGGAGGCAATATGCGGCAAACTCCATCCCTGTTCACTCCCCACAGACTCAGGCAGACGTCAAAGTAACTGGAAGGGTTTGAATTAATAACTGACCCAGGTCTGAAGTGCAGACATGTTTCCTTCTGACTGCTCAGTATTCTCGGCTCAGGAGGTAGAAAACATGACATTCGGATAACCATCTACAGCAGACGTGACCTCTGCCCTCATCAGACAGGTCTGTTTATTGAATCTGATTCAGTGCAGGAAAGACAAAAGAGCTGCTGCCGCTGACTGGGTGTACTGCACACTTACAGTTTGAGTTACTGACACACCTTTGTTTTCTGTCATCGCTTTGGACCTTCCCACCCCCCATAAAAACACACACTAGTGTCCTTACACAAAGGACTCACAACACCCTCAGACACAAGCTCCTTTGAACATGGAAAAGAAAGAGATGTCAATTTGTCCTTCCTCTCCTGGTATCAATGTCCACTATCGATCCATCCCAGAGTCTATCAGTTCTCATTACCTGCCCTCAGTAACTTATCTCAATTGTTATGGCTGTGACTGCTTCCAAAGCCCCGTCCAGCGTTGTGTCTCTCCCAGGTCATCCGTTATAGAGCTGGAGAAACGGGAGACGTCTGGCGAGTCCTAATAAAGACATATCCCCTCCGAACAAATCAATGCTGACAGTGTGTTTGCATAGATTAGGAGATTCCCCCACACTATGATTTCTCATCAGACACATGATGAGGAGAGGGGAGATTGGCATTTGAGTGGAGGATTGTTGTACGGCCGGACTGATTTGATTTTGTTTGCATTTCATCTGCCAGCATTGATGGAAACGATTTTGATCCACGCGTCGCATTGTCAAACCCAGCAGCAAACCCTCTCAGGTGGAAAATACATGCATTTCACATTTCTATTTCAATAAGCCTCGCCAACTGCTTTATAAAGATTTGAGGAGATTATATTTTCGTTGTTGATTGAACCGGATGTCGACAAGGCTTCTACAATGAAAGCAGAAGATGATGGAGAAAAAAATCATAAGCTATACGTTTGCCTTTTACTTTGTGAAAGGGATTTTTTCTTGGTTTAGAGTGGAATAACACACTATTTTAATAACTCTTTAATATTCTTTTTTAATATACATAAGTCCACATTTCAAAACCCCTTTAAGGGAATACAACCTCCAGCTTTATCAGCACCAACTCCTGTACTCTATCAATCCTCTGAAGTCTAAATACCGCATGACGTGTCAGTAAATCTCTTTAAACCATCTATCACTTTCTGCAGAGAACTAATAATGTGTTATGGCACCACAGGGCTAACCCCTGTGTCTGAAAACAAGCGAGGATTCATTTGTATAAAATATGTATTTTCTGATTGACTAGATCCTGGATTGTAATGTGATGACATATTTAATTTCTGATCAAAGGGGGAGATAAGCTAGGCTAAGCTGTAATGATCTATAACCTTTATTTTAATACCGCCATACTAATCCATGGTATTATAGCAGCCAATCAGTTCTCCCACTCCATCTTACACCCACTCACCACTCGCGCTGCCCTCTACTTCTCAGTCCTGTATCGGTCAATATCATGGATGCAGATAAATATCTTTACAGGAAACATATAGGAGGTCCCTGTTCTATTTTAAGTGTGTAATATAGCTTTAAAGTGGAGCAATCAAAGGCTAAAAAAATCATGTTTCAGGGGACCATGAAGAAAAACGGAATTAACTGAAAACAGAGAAGGAAACAATTTAAATGAAATATCAAAACAGGGGAAATGAGTAAGCATCCTGTCCATCACAAGGATGCCCTACCCTGAAACAAATGCTCATTTATCTTCAATTTCACTCTAAATAGAAAGTTACTCATCAGAAAAATGTTTACAAAGGACATAAATGAATGGGTAAGAAGTAGGGACATTTTCTCAAAGACTTCTATGCAATCTGATGTATTTCTGCTACCAGAGGACTCCTGCACTGCTGGGTTTTATAATGCAGGTGTAAAGCACTTCCACATTGGCTTTGCTTCACACTTATAGGCTGCTGCTTGCAAGCAGCTCACAGATGCTGTTGTTGTCATAATTGTGAGGAATTTAGAACAGAGTCTTCCTAATAGTGTAGGGGCCTCGCGACAGCAATTAAACATGATGTTTAATGGAATGTTTAAGAGCGGCCCTGTCACGATCCAAGCAACGCCGGATAGACCTGTGAGCCATAATCTACTGAACAGAAGACATTAAGGCAATCAGGAGGGAAAGGACAATGTAGTCCTGAATGAACAATATGGCCTTGTACCACCTGCTAAGCATCGATCAGTAAGCAGAGGGACTAATTGATAATGCATTATTAGCTGCTTCCCCATAATGGGTCTTGTATTTCATCCTGTCCTTGATTGCGGGACGGAGGGGGAAGGAATTGGCGATGAGGCACTGAAAAACAGATGGTAAGGTGAATTTCTCCTGTGACACATCTGCCAACGGGTGCTATTCTGTTTCTCGAGCTGTGTGTGTGTGTGTGTGTGTGTGTGTGTGTGTGTGTGTGTGTGTGTGTGTGTGTGTGTGTGTGTGTGTGTGTGTGTGTGTGTGTGTGTGTGTGTGTGTGTGTGTGTGTGTGTGTGTGTGTGTGTGTGTGTGTGTGTGTGTGTGTGTGTGTGTGTGTGTGTGTGTGTGTGTGTGTGTGTGTGTGTGTGTGTGTGTGTGTGTGTGTGTGTGTGTGTGTGTGTGTGTGTGTGTGTGTGTGTGTGTGTGTGTGTGTGTGTGTGTGTGTGTGTGTGTGTGTGTGTGTGTGTGTGTGTGTGTGTGTGTGTGTGTGGGGCCAGGCCCTTCTAGCCAACACACCTCAGAGTAAAAGTGGGTTTAATTGAAGCCTGTGTTTGTCCGGCCTTGAGACGACTGCAAGTGTGTTTAGAGCAGCAGGAGTAAAGTGAGTCAGGGAGAATTAAAAAGGAACCAGCTGTTCTGATTGATCTCTTCGATACACCCGTACAGGGTCCACGTGTCTCAGACTCTATCCAAGCCGGGTTTTTTTTTTTAATGTTAAACTTTGGAGTAGGTTTGTCGGTTCCTTTGAAGTTGGTCTTGCTATGCAGGAATAATGAATTAAAAAATTAAATGCAATTAGTGGAACAAAAGATGTAAAAAAAAGATAATTACCATTTGTCAAAACAACAACGCTGGCGTTCCAATCTCCCACATGCAAAGCCTTTTGTCCTCCCAGCAAATCATATCCCGTGTCAGGCCCATGCTTTGCTTTAGCTTAAGTAATTTTCAGTCTCATAAAAGATGTGCTCCAGCGGAAAGTTGGAATGCATTCCACACTCTTAGCTGTGTTTTCTTTACACCGTCCAAGTAATTTATTTACACCGTTAGGTAAAGACAGACATGTAATCAATACAGCCTTTCAACTTTTGTATTTGTAGTTTGTGTATGTGGAATTGCATGTGAATAAAATGCATTTAAAAGTGTGTGTGTGAGCACAGGGAATTCATCATTTTTAAATGATTATAGATTGCGGTCTCTCTGCTACATGGCCCACAGTATAACACGTTTGCAGTAGGAATGATAACAGATTCAAATTAATGTTCATCTATATTTCTAAAGGCACATAGTAGTTTTTGTACCTTTTTTGTGGAAAGCATCTTGTTCTCAGAGCTACATGGCAATGTCTGCTCTTCTACACCGAGTAAAATGTGTCTGTATGGTGCAATGAAATGCAGCACACGCATTACCCAGACAACTTGTACTACCCTTGTGCTGAGAAATAGAGGCCAAAGTTGCAAACTTCTTCGGATTCCATAATGTGCCTCAAAATGTGCTGGTTAGATACAGAATGTATCAGAGGGGGGCCGGTAAACCCCCGTGCCTTGCTATTTTGATTCTTAGCAAAACTCTTTACCTCATTTTTTCCTTTGTCACTGTACGATTATTGGATCTTTCAACTTGCCTTCCCTGCCTTTGGAAATGGAAGACATGAGTGTTATGCTGCCAGAGAGAGACCGAGTGGGAGTTTGTGGTGTCAATCAACACCTGCTCTGCTCAAATTCGTTTAAAAATAGTGGAGCTGGGGGGTGTATTGAGGGAGCTGACAGCTAAATAGTCCACAGAGATTTTTGATAGGAAGAGGAATTGAGTCGCTGACAGTTAATATTTTGTGTGTTTGGCCCCAAGTAGACTTTCAGTATAGGTATTTTACACAGTCCTGGAACAAACAGCAGCTTACCGTTTAAACTAGAAGCTGCAGGGTGTCCTGGGTATGGGATAGTGGTGACTATTTTATGCTGTGAGGGAAGAACAATAGTTTCAATGTCCTCATGAAGTGCTGTGTAAAATATGGAGAAGATTTCACCTGGAAGCATCACAAAAAACAGATCAAGTGAAGCTTATACAACCAAAAGCATCTTGACCTGTATAGTGCTTTTAGTTCTCAACACAGTCTCAGGTGAGCCCACAGTGAGTGGAGACTACAGCAGACTAATGTGTTCTGCCTCGTGTTTCAGGGAGCTGAAACTCAAGTCAATTATCAGTGGCATCCTGCCCACATATAACACTCCTGGCTTCTGTGTCGTGTGGTTACTGCGGCGACCACAAACCCTCAAAGAAGAGGATGCAGAGCCGCACGTGTTTGAGGAAGGCTTCTCATCGAGGCGGGTGTTTAATGAGGCATGCCGACAACAGCAAAGGAGCGGGTCCTGGCCTGGGAGCCATCAGGATTTATATTAATAATGTATTCATTCATGTTGTTTCAGAGTGAGAGTTTGTCTTCTTCAGGTGTTTGTTTGTTTGTTTGTTTCCCTTCTATCTTTTAAAAAGTCTCAGAGCAACATGTATGAAAAGGCCCTAAATAGGCAGAGAATTATTTTTCTGTGTTCAATCACGGCACTCTTCAGAGTACTATTTGCATTTTGCTTGGGTCATCCTGCTGTTATGATGAGAAGAAATGCAATAAAGTGAAAAGACTATTTTCACCTTCTGCCAAATATTTATTGATTACAGCTTCTCAAATTTGCAGATGTGCTGCCTTTCTGATAATATACTCGATGTCTTTGGGTTTTGCTTGAAAGCTATGCCGCTTTGACACAGGTCTGGGAATTTTGTGACATCATTTTCTCACATTTTATAGGCAAAGTCATTAAGGACTTAATCAAGAATATAACCGTCAGATTAATCGGTAATGGAAAATGGAAATGAGCTCCAGTTGTGATCTTTGCAAATCTCCTGTCTTTGTAGTCAGCTTTTTTAAATCATTATTTTTCCTTTTTAAGGAAGTGTTTAACCTCTGCTGCATCTGTACACATAATTATTGTTCATACCTCCATTGTTAAACCAAGCTCCAGGGGCCCACTGTGTACTTTCACTCAATTTTCTCCCTTTTCAGCGTCGGGTTATTTATAAGTTCACAATTCTCCGTCTCGCATCTATCGTATTAATAATTAAAACAGTCACATTTGAACAAAGAAATTAATATTTAAAGACTCAGTCCGTGTTCGGTCTGCAGCACTTCATCCCCTCATGCGTTGCATTAAAGTCGACTCAACAACAGGCTCCACATTGGAAGGAGAACTGTGTAGACTCAACGCCATATGACCTCTGGGGCAAGCGGGAGATTTAAAGAGATTAAAGGTCTTTTAAGATCTAGCCATTCTCTAATTTCCTACACCTACTGTACATAAATTCTGTACAAAATGATTTTCTTCGGCAAAAATAAACATATTATTTTAGGATATTATGCACGATTTAAATCTTAAAATACTGCTTTATTTTAATCTCTTATGTGAGGCTACCTAGAAAGACCTATTTTAGCTGCTGTTGTCTGGAGGAGAGCCTCTTGTGTGTCATGTGTGAGGGTGGTGGATAAGACTATAAGAGGTATTTCTTTATCCTACACATTTTCAAGAAGCATTGATTCTGAGACATACAACGGATCTGTATCTACAGTACATCACAGCACAATGTTAAAACTGACTATCTGAAGGTTTCTCTTGATGCCTTAAAGTCGGTGAATTTTATGCCATGGGATGACAAATTATCCACAGGTTTTAAATCCTTAACAAGAAAAGGCAGACTTCTTTTAAACCTTCGTCATAGGCCTTTTTTCTCCTTAACTTGTAAGGCAGGGAGGCTACACAGCCTTTAAGTGGTAGACTATGTGAATTATAAGTGAGGGCAAGAGCTTCAGTTTGAAGTGCAAGTTCAAAGGGGCTTCAATACTTTCAGATAATGCATGAATCTAAATATTTTCTTGATGTTCATTGGATGATTTTTCTACCTGACAAAGGCATATGTGATGACACCAACATTTCCACAAAATGAAAGCAGTGCTAAACAGACATCTACTTTAGTTTGTTTTATAATACGAGTCGTTAGCCACAAATACAGAATTATTATTATAAGAACAAATGTGGATTTCATTACTTCAAAAAATCTTTTTTGGAGTTTTGTAGAATCACTTTCGTAGCCTCTGTTTTCCCTCAGGCTGTTTACTGAAGGATGTTTGTTGTGCTCAATATTTACATTCGCCCACGTACCTTCATTGGATTACCAAAAACCTCTGTCTTCTATCTCCGGCAACACTGCCGGCCAAAGACTAAAGAGGAACCAACCGAACGTGAGCAGGGAGGGGGAAACCCTAATGCAATTTGTATGGCACAGAGCACTCTTCAAGCAGATGGCAGCTAGGCTGACTTACCTGAAGCAGTTTTCCTTATTTACTTCAGCGCCCAAGGCCATGTCAGACAAGGGGGAGAGAAACATGTTAGCCCGAGCAAATTATCAGGGCTTTCATGTGGGTAACGTTCTATCAGATCCTCCCACTCTGCAGAATGTAATGGAAGCAGAAGCAAAGTGCTCAAGGCCTTCACCTCCGACTTGTTCTCATTCAAGGTAGGACAAGGTGTGTGTGGGAGATAAAGGAGCAGGTTCCCAGTCACTCCCAGCCTGAAGACTGTTGCATATAGAATGTTCTGCTCTTGCCAATCATCGGGGTCAGGATATTGGATGGCGAGTAATTACACCAGGGGCACTTTGGTAAGGGCACAGAGGTAAATCACAGCCCTGTCTCCGTGTGTGTATATAGTTGCTATTAAGAAAAGGTTAGGTAAACGAATTACAGAGGGGCGGTGTAAATAGAAAAATCCATTGCTTTGAATTAATGTCCGTTTGATGTCATCAGTTGTGTAGGCTTGTGGCTAGATGTAAATGTGGAAACATGCAAACAGACACCGTATTCAGTGTCGTATGCCATGTGATGTCTGCACTCGGTGAAAGCGGAAAAGTAAAATCTATTTTGAAGTTTTATCTGTCAATTCATTATCACGTTCCCAACCTGCGAACACCTGTGCAACCAAAACACTTTTATGTACACTGCGCTGCGCATTGTTGTGATATCCTGTGTGCATTTGTTGTCACTGATGAATATGGCAGTGAAATGTCTTGCCGAGTGACATCTCACTCTCATAGGGGCATGCAACGTGTGTACATCATTAATAACTATACTATAAAGCTCAAACTTTTCCAATCAGCATCTTATCCCCTCACATATCTCTGTGTAAATCTGACGTTTCAATCACTTTTTATTTTATTGTTGGAAGAGGCACATTTGGAGTTGTGATATGTAGTTATTTTTCTCTTAAGCTGATCTCTAACACTTGGCTGACGTGCGTTTGGCCCCTCAACATATTTTACTTGGACACATTAACTGTGGTGAAATCACTCTTGGCATCTCATAATCTCCAGTTTTTGGTTGAGGGTTCATGGACGCGCTGCAACTTCTGTCAACAGTATTTGTTAAGAAGTGGAACACAGTTCAGTTGTGATTTTGTAGAAAAAGAGACTGTCATCCAAAGAGACGTTTTTTTCTATTACACCCCAATGCAAGTCTAACCTAGTTTTGAAAAGAATCAACTGCAGATTGTATTACTTTGTGTATTTTCTATTTAACAAATAGTCAATATTGTTTTTCTTTCATTAGTTAATCTTAAATAAATACACGTGGTTATGGTATGGGTAAAAATAAATCAGACATTTTAAACACTTCTGCTTTCTAAAAAGAGTTGTTTGTTTGTACCCTTTGATGGTTATCTTCACAGTCTGGTATTAACAATATAAAAACTTTTATGAAGATTTAAAGACATATGCACTTTCAGTCGCTCAGTATATTTTTAAAACAGGCATATTAATCCATGGCATCCATAACTGTTCATTCAGTCCAGCACCATTTACTCTCCTCACCCTGCCGTCAGGGCTCCACCTGAGTCTCCTTGAAGTGGCATTGGAATGAACCTCGCCGGATTGATTGGAGCACTACCTGCTTGCCTGTTTGTCAGCCATGAATAATCTGTAACGACATTCAGAGCATCAGCGGGGGCCTTGCAGCGCGCATTCATTGTGGAAAATGGACAGCTCAATCAAAAGAAGCTCTTGAAAAGCTAGCCATAACCGGAGGCAGAGCCTTGACCCAGAACGCTGTCCCACTGTCTCGCATCGCAACCTCACCAACATGAATGGGAGGTCTGACTGCTGTATTCCCAGTGAACTCAGGGCTTCTATTCTGCCTCCCTTCCCCCCCTGACTCTGCTGTTCCCATCTCTCTTGCTTTTTAATAGAGCCATGCCTCACTCAGAAGGCCACGCTATCCTTGTTGGGAGACGGATGCTTATGGCGCCACCTCCCATACTCCACTCTCCCCGTCAGGTAGCATGGGCCACCCATCACCACACTGCTTTACATGGTAATGAAAGTCTGAAGACTTGATGATAAAGCAGTTATGACCTCGCCTCTGTGACCTAGAGTTCACTTTGGAGTGTTTACACATGGAAATACTTTCCAGGTTGTGATGCAAGTGTTTTCAGAATGACGTTAACTAGAAGTTGAGCTCTAAAGTTGTTTTCTGACAGCCTATTGTTGCCAGGATCTCAGTTTTTATATATAAAAGCTGAAATCATTGGTCTGAGGAAGAGGGCATTGTGGGAGCCCTGGACACTCAGTGCCGGTGATGACACTGATGCCACATTGGACAAAAAAGAAACACAGGAGGAAATGAAACACTTACAGCATGCTTTTGACAAGTTTCTTAAAAGCATTCATCTGCAATGTCTCCCTTCAACCATTGTGAACTCTTACCCCTTGAAATGGTGTATTCCCCTGATGTAGAATCACCCGACCTTAATCCCTCTATATCCACTGATGAATCCCAGCAACACACACAGTAGGGATGCCGCCTAATTGAATTTCCTTGGTCACAATGAAACACACACTCAGGACCTGCAAGTTCCAGTCCATGCCTTTGATAAGCAAATGACCCCTATGGAATTGAGGTCACAGCCTGCGAAAACAAGAGTGAGGGAGAGAAAAATAAAGTCCCGCACTCAGACAATCCCAATATCGACTCACCCGGGATTGAGTCCAATGATGTTTACCCTCTGTGTGTTGAACCTCTGCTGGCTTAAGAGGAAATTCATCCGACAATCACACACACAAAGATGTCCGTGGTCCCGTCACTCACGTTGTGACTTCTTCCTTTTTGTTACTGTAAGGGCTATTTTTACATTTTAATGGAGTGCATGTGTAAATAATCTTGTCCTTGCTGCAGATTCCTATAGAGCACAGTACAGTAAATGTTGCCGCATCCTTTGTGTCTGTTTTTGTGTGCCATTGGCTCCAGTAATAGCTTTTCTTGTACTCAATTGCCTGAAGACTGTGCAACAAGCTCCCTCGTACAATAGTCAGGTCAGTTAATTCATGAAGTCATCCACTCTGCATCTCTTCTAGTCTTTTTTTTTTGTATTTTGTTTTATTTGTTGAAAGTCTTGAGGCAGAATAGTGTGTTTGCTTTGGCATCACTCAGAGTGCAGAGCCTGGATGCTTTTACAGATACTCCTTTTTAGAAACTAGCCGTGCAGCTTCGCTGTCTGCTTTACTCGCGAATCGTTGATTAACAGAACTTTATAGGCTTAGGTAACTCACAGGAGTCCGTTTGAAAGTCACACTTTTACAGTCAGCTAGCTTTATTTAATTTGAATAAAATATATCTTTAGACTTTGACAATAGGTTTGTCTGATTGACGTCTCTGATAGTTTTACCCTGATGCCAACCAATATGCCTTAACCTTACCAGCGAAGGCAACCAATTGTAGCCAATCAGAGGCAGAGTAGGGCAGTTGATATGCCATAGTAGGATATAAGATATTGTAGTTATTCTGCATAATAATTAGCCACATTCTTTGGTTTGTTGCAGGGACTGTGTATAATCGGAGCAGTTAGCATTTGTTTTAAGGTAAACGGGGGGTTGGATTAATGGATTTTGGATAACGGGCCTTCACAACATTGGGCAGTCTCCAATTCTCCTTGTTATAGTCTCAGAGATAAACTGTAGTGTAATTTTGAACTAATACTTCCTGAACTATCTGTCTCATTTAATATATGCACAAACATACAGTGACACCTTTAAATAGATTATATTTCTACAAGGACTGATCAAATGTGTTCCTTTTGAACTAATTGTGTTTATACTATTGGAACTGCAGTTGCCAGGTCTTGTGAATTACAGCACTGGTATCAATAGTATCAATGTGTCAAAGAACATGTTATGCATATTAATCAAACATTTTTACATTTGGGAATTTGAGTGAGAATTGTATTTACTACCAAAAGACAGCAGCTTTCTATTGATATTGGTACTGGTATGAGTCTGTGTCTCCGTGGAAGCATGCATTACTTCTTAATTTCAGTGTAATATTACAAAGCTTGGAGATTTGTATATATATTATGGGTAAGTACAGCTGAGTAAGTTGCCCCCATTGCACGCCAATCATAAAACATAAACTCTCCAGGGCTCCAGCTGTAAGCCCAGAATTCTCACAGTGTCAATCACATAATCATCCTTTTAAAGTTTTCATTTCACTGCGGTTTCTGGATATGAGCTCATTTATAAATGGACCGCAGATCAAACCGAAGGCTGCGGGAATCATGTCATGTTTTAATTATCGTTTAACAGGGATGTTAAGTGAACGCTGAATATCTTACTGGAAAGGTAAAAGAAAGTGTTAATTTGACTATCTTACTCTCTTTAGTTCCTAACACCTTAGAGAGGCAGCCGAGCACCATTTTATAAATCGATATTGATATTACTGAGTCAGAAGGGTGTCCGTTTTCAAAAATCCTGAGCATAGCTTAATATGAATCAGTGGTGTAGTTGCCACATCAGTCACCTATGAGTGGTTTTCATAAAGTTGTGTTTTGCTGACAGACCTGCCAGTGGAATAGACTTTGGATAACAACAGTAAATAGCAGCCTGTCCAATCATTATTAGCTGCTATAAAAATTACAGTCCCATTTTGTTCACAAAGTGATGAGATTATTTTGTCCTTCTTATTAATTGGAGTGAAATTGGACAGAGTGAATCACTGCAGTGTTACTGGAAGGTGTCGGACACAGAAAGCAGGTAATTATGGAGACAGGAAGAGATAAGAAAATGGAATGCAATTACCCCGGCAAGGAGAGCTTCAAATTGCTCCTCTCAGGATTTCTCACTTCAGGTCCCTATTGTTCATTCTTTGCATCTCCATACTCATCTATTCCTTTCAGCCTCTAGCTCAATGAATAAGGAAGGTTTGCATTAATCAAATGAATTTCTGCGGTAAGTAGAGCCATATAACCAACTGGACACCGCTTATTGATAAATTCTAAATGTATTCAAATGTTTTTCCCAATTATTTTGCCCACATAAACTGCTGAGCTAAGTCTAAATCCGATGTTTCCATTGTTCCTTATATCCAAGGCTGTAAAAGTGTCAGAATTAAGTTTAATTTAACTTTCTCGTTGTAGGGGGCACAGATTGATCTCTTCTATCTCCCCCCTCCAGACTGCAACTGTACTATTGTTCCATCCATGTGTGCATACATAGCATTTTATTAACGACTAACACGCACACACATATTAAACTAAATATAATAATACCCCCTCTCAAATCCCTCCCCAGTGAGCGAGATTGCTGCCTGTGTAAGTGTTACACAAAAACTGCTGCTCTTGCTACATTAGACTTCATTTCATTAATTATGTGGATTCCCCGGCTCACTTTTTTGTAGAACACGCAAACTGCAAACATAACCATTGTTCTTAGATATAGGTATATGTAGAGAACTCAAAATGTTTTCTGTTGTTCAAGGTGAAAGCCAAATGTTGCCATGCTGCTGGTTCAAAAAGGGAGGTTTCTTCTGCTCCATTTGTTGATTCTCTCTAGTGCCCATTTTGTTACTTTGGGCATTTATTTTAGCCTCGAGGTGCTCTCAGTCTGTGACACACACTCCCTGCACACACACACACACACACACACACACACACACACACACACACACACACACACACACACACACACACACACACACACACACATACGGTAGAGCTAGAGTTGAGAGGGAAAGAAAGTGAGTAAATGAGAGTGAATTCCTCAATCCAGACTTTTATTTCAACTTTTTTGACAGTTATTTGGCTGAATTATTAAAGCCAATGGAAACACACAAATATTACCTTTCTCCTTGTTTTTTTTCCGGAGACTAACACATAGCAAGGGGACGCTGTTAACTTGAGGTGGCGCTTCCGGGCCATTTACTGCATGTATACTCGCATTTACCAAGAACGCATATTGCAAAATCTACTGCGTTTAGATGCTAATACATGGGGGGGGGGGTCCACCAGTGACCCTTACAGCTACTTCTCAACACGTGGCGGCCAGCAGTGGAGCCACTCTGCTTTCTTCCCTGACAGCTTATGTCACCAATGGGACAAAGGCCTCTACAGATCCACGCACAGTTTGCCTCAAATTGTTTACTAAAAAATCCTCGTTTTCAGTTTGTTCAATGCTCTGTATCAGCACAAGAGCTTTCTGTAATTGCTGTATAGGTTTGATGGTCTGATAGGTGCCACTTAGCCAAACGTCAGCTCGCCTCAGTCTGGAGGGGAATGATTACCGCACACAGATCAAGTGTGTGAGTGAGAGGAGGGTCACAAAGTGCCTTTATGTAAATGGCAATAGAAGAGCAGCTCTACATTGAGACTTAAATATACAGCTTTTAATGTGTGCCCTCTGTGACTGTTAAATGTTCTGTGTTCATAAAAAGACCCCTGGGAGAAAAGATGAGATGGAGTGAGAGAGGGCTGGAAGCTGAGGGAAACGCAGCAATCTCTTGATCAGAGGGTAGAGAAAGTAGGACACGTCGTAGGGATCAAGGTCGTAGCTTGATATATATAAAATACCTCTGGATTACAGGTCCCAAATAAAAGGTCAAAGGAAAATGAAATGAAGGATTGCTAAGAAATATAAAAAAATACCGGACTCTAACAACACTGTGTTGTTTGGACAGTTAAGCAGAAGGGATTTTCTCGCAATTTTCTTTTGTTTTGAGAAGCGATGTCTTTACTTGAAAAGCAATAAAGCTTACATCAACACTGTTGTGTATATACTCCATAGATGTGTACTATTCCCCCCCTCGTGGATTTAATAATAGAGGCAGGTCGTGCTGAATATTTTTGTTTGTTTAGCGCTTCCTTGTTCCTTTTCAACTGTTGGTTTTAACGCCTCCGAATTACACCAAGGATAGCTGTGAGCCTCTCTTCTCATTTTCCTCGGTTAACAAGCACTTTGTTTATATATGATTATGGTTCTATGCTTGTTTATTCTGCAAACCTTTTTTTCTAAATTACCTCACCGATTTAGTTCAAGGTACAAAATGTACTAAAGGATTCAGAAGAGCTCATTTTGTTTTCTTTCTGGGAAGAAATACTCATGGTCACTTAATTGTTTGGCTCCATCAAATGAGCTGATCGGGATAAACTTGATCCCCCTACCCCCCCCCCCCCCTTAATTTCACCATTTTGATTACTGCCTGTGTTTGCTTTGCAGCGCTGCCAATCATGCAGGTGACAATTGACATAACCAGACAGCAGGTGGAGAAGATCTTCGGTCTGGATGAGTACTGGTGTCAGTGCGTCGCCTGGAGCACCACCGGAACGCAGAAGAGCCAAAAAGCGTACATCAGGATTGCTTGTGAGTGCACTTTAAAAACATCACTGTCATTACAAATGACATTTCTGCAACATATTGCATGTCTGTTTGCAATAAGAGGATATTAGCATGATGATTTTTCACCTTGCGTGGTAGTGTAGGGAGTAACTTTCATTTACCAACCAGCCCAGAAGCTCTCTGTGCACTACGGTGCATTACTGTGATTACAATTTACCTAGATCATCTTTAGGCAATTGTAGTTATTAAGAAAATATGTTACCCGTGGCAGGGATAAACTGAGATTAATGCATCTGTTTAAAGGAAGTCTTGGGGAAACAAATAGAACACTAAATTGAGCATTCATGAGCATATTTTTCACTGGTTACAGTACATCAAGATGAACCCTGTGAAAGTAACCGGAATAAACAGAGATTTGAAATCTATTGCTGTGCAGTAATCATAAATCTGTCTGGGGAACACAGACACATCCCTCGCTCAGCCTCAACAGCTTTATTAGGAGAAGCCATTTCACATTTGAGTATTTTAAAGCATTCCGCCTATTTATTCCCACATAAATATGCATTATTCCACACAGAGCCGTACGCAGCGCTGTCTCCGACCCATTTGAAAACACACATTCATTATCCGACCTTGTTTGCGAGCTGAACAAAAAGAGTTCCATGTAAGATAAGGCCACGTGCCAAAAAACAATAATGTGTGCATGCACACAAATCCGCATACATTTGAGCCTTCCAGGAGTGTTATATCTTAAGTCTCCCCAGTCCAATTAGATCGGTTTTAATTAAATTGAATGTCATGAAACTCTCTGCTTTTCCTAATATAATGATTGGTCAGGACAGACACAACATCTGTTTAAAGAAAATGCACGGGGGCATAAAGCCACACCCTCAGCCTCTCACAACACAATAACACATTACTGATGCATGACCCGGGGTGAACACATTAAACGTGCTCCAACCTGCCAGCTATGAGCATCCTGTCCATCTCATTTTATACAAATTGCCTTGCATTCATTTTCACTCGTGAGAAATAAGCAAATAAGCGTTGCCAGTTTTACCTGTGTAATGTACAGCCTGGGCTTACGGACAATTGTATAGCAGGACTTGCAATGGTAAGAGTTTCCAATGAGACGTAATGTGAAGCCCCATGCAGGCAGCCAGGCTTGCAGGAGCTCTTGTCCAGGCGCCTCAGGGCTCTGTTTTCGTGCGGCTGCTCCAAGCCCTCATACAGATGGAGGCTGGGGGCTGGAGAGAGCAGAGTGGGTGGTAGGGGACGAGTGAGGGGTAATGCAATTGCTTTTGGTTGATGCCGGGCCCCTCTGGCAGCAGACAAGCATTTCTGAACCAGCCAGGCAGCCTGTAATAAGCAACATGGTTGGTGCCACAGATCCCTGTGTGGCTTAGAGGCCAACTGGAGTGCGACATGCTCAGCGACGCCACGGGTGGACATTTCCAGAGAGAAGGAAATGTTGAAACCTCAGAGCTAAGTTTCGTGGAAGGAAGTATTTCATTTTGAATCTCACAAGCTCGTACAAACATCCTAATTGGTTTTGTCTCTCCCTGTCTTTTTTCAGACCTGAGAAAGAACTTTGAGGAGGAGCCGCAGGGTAAAGAGGTTACATTGGACCAGGAGGTGTTACTGCGCTGCCATCCCCCCGAGGGGGTGCCACAAGCCGAGGTGAGACATGGATACAGAAGATATTTATAAGCCCACATCTAGCATCCCTTTACCCTTTCCTCACCAGGAGTACAAAGAGCAAAAAGTATCTCAGGATTAGCTCCCCAGCATCTCCAGCAGGGAACAGTCAACCCTGTACGGATAAATTACACCTCTAATTATTCCCCATTATTGATTTATTATCTCCCTTACATCTCTGAGAAGCCGTATATCACAGCGCCTCGTCACATCACTCAGGATAGGCTTGGAGGCTTCACTCCCCGTTTGGCATCTCTAAAGGCCCATCCATAATTAATGGGTCTATTTGCCTCCCTCTCTCCCTATCTAATTCTCTATCTCTCTGCCGTCTCTCCACGTCCTGTGTGTCTCGTACCCTCTTGTTCTGCTCAACTCTCTCCCTTTCTCTTTACGTCTCTGGGTGCTGTGTGTCTGTGTTTAGAGGACCAGACGGGGGCCAGCTGTTTCACCTCTTCTGCTGCGTCCACCAGGTCCCATATAGGCACTAACCGCTCTAATAACAACACAAGAGGAGGTTAGGCCAGCCACTCAGACAGCCCAGAGACCGTGAGCAGCAGAGTAGCCAATCACAGCTCCACAATGTAGGGACAGTGTGCAGAGAAATAGAAAGGTAGGTGCCAAGTGCAGTTCAACAGAAAAGAACATCAGAGCAGAAGTTACCACGGGAGAAAACAAGGATAGTGCACAAGAGGAGGAAAGCCCAATTATTTGCGGCATTGCAACTGGCAGTAATACGCACAACAATGCTGCTGTACTGTAGCTACTCTCGAGACGAGACACAAGGTCAAGTAAGAGCAAGAAAACAAGCAAACCAATCTGAAAGTACACCAATAAAAGAATAATATCAGTTTTCGCTTGTGCAAGAGGTTACAGAAAACTACACAAAGCATGATTAGTATCATTCTCGGACCACTAACATCTAGAGATCTCCAGCAGCTATGCATTAAAAGCTACATTCCCCACACAAAAAGAAAATATATAAGAATTACAACGCTATATAGATGAAATAATTCCATCTCAGTGTCAGTATAACAACAAGCTACATTTGAATCTTTCTCTGTTTGATTGCATTAATAACTGCACTACTTTTATGTTCAATGCAAAAAAAATCCAATCCCCGGCATGTGTGCTTCCTGTGGAGCGGCTTGTGAGGGGAGCAGTTTTCTATTCAGTTAAGGTGAATTTTGACCTTTTGAAACCTATTTTTCAGGTGGAGTGGCAGAGAAACGAGGATGTGATCAACCCAGGGAGCGACCTCAATTTTTTCATGACAACTGACCATAGTCTCGTCATCAAAAAAGCCCGGCTGGGGGACACGGGGAACTACACATGTGTGGCCAAAAACATTGTTGCTCGCCGCAAAAGCAACTCTGCCACGGTCCTAGTCTATGGTAGGTGGAAACTCCTTTCAACAGGTGTCAAAGCGGTCTACACACAGTAATGAAAAGTCTGGAGTTAGGCAGCTTCCAAATATGTGAAACATAAAAGCAGCTTAAATGAATTGTGTATTGCTTGCATGTGCTTCCGTTATCCCAAAGTCTAACAATAACCCTGCATGTTCGCCTGCATGCAGGAAAAATGAGTACACAGATTCTATGTGAAGTTTTAAAGAGAATATGCAGTGTTACACATAATGACATACAGTGTCTACAAGCATGAGGCAGCTCTACTATCCATCAAACAATGAATTATATTTTCATAAATAATGACATAATGACATAGTAGTGTATCTGCACAATAATTAGCACAACTTAAAATGTTACTGGCATCCATTCTGCCAAAGCTGGCCAGCTTCAATCTCCATGCTGCCATCTTCCTCTATCTTTGTAGTGAATCCAATACGGGAGGAGAACATTCAATAAAAGCAAACTGTAAATAATTACTTGACTCAATAAGCAGACTGATCTGTATTAAAATTCTGATAAACAGCATATTTGTTATCACAGAGGGTTTCTTTGGTACTGGCTCGTCTTCTTTTTTGCATACATTCAAGCCAGACTTATTTCTCAGCTACTCTACATGCAAACAGGAAATCACGAGGAACGGATTATGAAAGCAACTTTGTTGTATATGAGAAATGTAGAATCTGGCACAGTGTCTGACACGGTTCGTTTTTATCAAGGCTGCCAGAAGAAGACGATTATATCTAGTCAGAACAAGACTTCTTGACAGTGTCAAAAACACAACATATGGCAACATAAACAGCACTATGGAGGAGTATGCACACCTCTGCATCACTTCTGCTATAAAATGATTTCAAGGTTTTTGTGTGAGTCTTTACAATATTTTACATCGGCTAAAAAGAACAGGTAATCAAAATCCATGAAAAGGGGTGCACTAGGTGCAAGTATTCCTATCCCTTGGGAAATGAGGGTGTCAGTGGGAATTATTTGATCAAAACTGAATAACATGTGCAGTTCTTAAAATTCAGGTTATAGCTACATGATTTAAAATTGAATATATTTTCACTTAAAGGTGCAGTCCGACAAAAGATCTCAATGGATTTAAGGGTGTGGGATGAATTCCAATTCGGACAACATGAGCATAGTTTGAAACATGAAGGTCTTCAATTGAGGGCTTTCGAGCTTTAATATAGCAACGAAAAAATAACGATTAACTAGACTGAGCTGTAATATTAAACAATGAATACATAAAATAAGCATTTAGGGATATCACTGTACTTAGGAACTTTGACAAAGGACTTGTGTGTTCTTTTTAGCCAGTATTTTAACTGCAAATTATGGTCAAAAAAAGGCATTTTCTCGGTGAACGATTTGAAATTAAATGTGTACATTTTGAGCGTGCAGTCAATACACACATTTCGCTGAGCCTTGAGTGTAATGAGAAAAATAAACAAGTTATTTGTACTTAATTATAATTGATTAGCTTGTTGTTGAAAGCTCTGCAGATCTACAAATCCACACGTATACAGATTAAATGAGTAGGGAGGCAAAAGCATTCTTATTGTTGTTGCCTTTCTCGTAATGTCAAAAATACAATAGTTATGAAATGAAATATTGTTTGCTCTCAACAACCTGACAAATTGTGAACAAATTGTTCGTGGTGCATGCATGTCAGATTTTCATGTGTTCTCGACAAGAGGACAAATGTATTACCATTGTAGCAAAGATTGAGGTTATATCACAATAGAAGTGGTCTTGTTAAAAAAAAAAAAGAGAGAAAAGAAAAATCCATTACTGAGAGCATCACAGTCCATCATGCTAGCTGATCAAGCTAGCTGTAGCAAGTCATAATAACAGCTACTTTTCAAAGGGGGTTCAACGGGGGGCCAAAGATGCATTTTAACAAGGCCTGGCTGGTGTGACTGCACTCTGCGCTAAGAGGTAATCAGGGGCCGAGTTGCCTGGCAATTTACCTCGCAGTGGCGGGCAATCAATCGCATAGAGAGGGCAAGGAAATGATTCAGCCACGACAAGCACAGGAGAGAGTTAGGGGGGAAATTAGGAAGGGAGTATGTACAGAAAAGGAACGACAGCGCTTTGCAAGTCAATAAATCAGGAATCTCTGTATCTTGTAAGCTGGGGCAAAACACAGGATGTACAGGAAGGAGCTGATTAGAATTAAACCAGCATGGTGTGATGGAATCACCTGCTGAGATTGAGCGATATAGCTGCAATTATCTGCCAATAGGTGGATAAGGTTCAGCAAAGTGCCTTTCAGTTTGAAATAGAAAAGAGGAAAAAATGTTAATTCAAAAAATACTTGAGTTGAGTGACGTGGGAAATCAGCAGTGGATGAGTGAAAGACACCATTTGAACAGGGTTGATGTATTTATTTTTCAGTCTTGGCCTTTCCGTAAGCATGTTGTAATTATTATTCTGTATATAATATGACATTTTTGTATAATGTCTTCCATTACCTTTGTGAGATTTAGGGGGCTATCTAAAATATCCTCTAGTTACTTTGCAGAAACTGTGTCTTCCTCAGAGATAAGGTCAAAGATGGCAAGCTGTCATGTTATATTCTGTTCCCCTTTGAAGCTATTTTGTTTTCACTGCAGTTGGCTGTATTTCCAACATGGACACAGGAAGCTTCCCACCCTTTGCAGTTGCTCTTCCATTGGTTCACCTTGCAGTGCTGAGCCACAGAGTGTAACAGCAGTCACAATTATCCTAGCGCAACCGGCTCTTTTCCTTGGTGCATGTCGGGTAATCCTGGCTGCTCTGTCCCTTCATCCATCCCTCCTTCCCAACCTCCCCCTCCCTTACCCACTTCATCCCCCACCCCTGGCGCTGGTCTGACAGTCAACGGCGGCTGGTCCACGTGGACCACCTGGTCGTCCTGCAGTGCTGTGTGTGGGCGCGGCTGGCAGAAGAGGAGTCGGAGCTGCACCAACCCCACGCCACTGAATGGAGGCACTTCCTGTGAGGGGCAGAACGTCCAGAAAAGTGCCTGTGTGGCCACCTGTCCAGGTAACTCCCAGGCAACCCCGTTTGTCCTGTGGCGCTTGGCTTCCTGTGGCTTCCTTTTTGCATTTTTTTGCATCTAGAAGTCATCAATTCATCTTTATTTTGGCTGCCTTGTGTACCAGCACCTTGGTCTTACCTTAGATGCTAGTGCTTCTGTTGTTTCCTGCAATTAGACCGCTTACACAGCAATGTCAGTCTATTAGTCTTCACAGTCACATCCTAAAAAGTGATTTATTCTTTGTTCACATATCTCCTTATCTGCTGCTCCGGCCTCAGACCACGCTTTTATTTCCGAGACCTGTCTGCTTTAACAGACATGGTCCAGGCCATTGCATTGTGTCAGACCAGCGCGTACATTAGTTAATGTTTGCTGCGCAAGCTCTGTAGTAAATATGGGCAATACAAATCTGAATGATGGTGGCTTGTGTGCCAGGGCTGCGTTTGGGGAATTGAGGGTGTTTCATTCGCCTGCCTGTTCTACCCTGTAAGAGCGTCAGGGAGGCAGAGAGCGTCCTGCCTGATACTGAGCAACACATATCGATCTCTGGTAGCCTGAGATGGAAGTCAAGCTGCTTCATTTGCAGTCCCACATTAGTCCCCATACAGAGAGAGAGATAGCTGGATAGGAAAAGGGAGGTGTAAGGTGAAAGCAGGGATAGAGACAGATGGAATCAGATACAGTGTAAGATAGGACAAAGCACAGAGTGATAGAGAGAAGAGGAAAACTGAGAAAGAAAGAGCCCCAGTGTGTACAAGAGCTTGCTGTTTAGCTGCCAGCAGATCAGTGTGTGGACATATAGCCGAGGCTCTGCAGCCATGCTGACCGCAGGAGAAATCTCCCACGCTCGGTAAATAGCAGAGAGGGAAACCCAACACCTCTGGCAGTGGCAGCTTCTCCCAGCCTAAAACAAAGGTTATCTTACTCGGTGAATCAGGGGCGTTGTGTTACACATCTCTCATGTAAAGACATCACTCGATGTCAAGCTGGAGTGTAAGTAACATGGCCCGCTGGAATACAGTAGGAGGAGGAAGACAAAGGGAGCACAGTGGTGCGTGACGCTCCACCAGGACCCTATCTGGATGGATTTGGAATTATTAGCGCTGTAACCACGAGTAATGGAATTATAGGGGTGTCCAGGGATGCTTGACATTCCCCAACACCGACGCAGGATACTGACCTCCATGAGCTTAAAGAGATTAATGTCAGTCCGAGCCGCTATTGTTAGACTAAAGCCCACCCCCCTCTCTTTCACTAGCCCCACAAGGAGAGCGTGTGTAATTCCAATCCTTAGGGTGCTGTTGCAGAAATGGTTGCATTGTGCCCTGTAAACACGGTTTGCAGAGACTTTGAAAAAGAGAGAAGTGCTCAAACCTCTCTCAGTCTTGTTGTTTGGCAACAGAGAAGCCTCTGCATTCTTTTCTCACTCATTACCTGAGATCAGACAGAGCATCAGGGGCACAGACAGCTGTCACACCCCAGAGGGGGCTCCCCTCAAGGCCAGGGTCCACTGCGCCAGAGTCCCTGGATGATGGGCTGTTGTCTTCTTCCACAAGTGGTAACGCTGCGTACACACATGCCTCTGAAGTCCCTCAGGATGAACTGACCGCTCCCATCTTTTGTCACCAAGCGCACACACACAGCCCGTCAATGACTACCCCCAAATAATCTTCAATAGATTTCACAAATACCTGATTAACACATATATGACTATCAGCCTTAATATGTTAATTAGACATTCTCCCATTCAGCAAGGGGGGGAACAAATGAGTCCGGCCTCACAAAGAGCATCACAACATACTAACAATTGTAATTATCACTTTGCTTATAGCCTTTGCATGTCTAATCCACCTCACTAACAGTAGAGGGAGATTTCAGTCCATTTGAGACTTGAGAGGAATAAATTACATGGAGAGCTGTACGCTTCTGAAAGACATCTTGTTATTTTTTAAGACATGGCTGACATTTGGATTCAGAAATTATTTATTTATCTTTTATTTATTTATTTTTAATATAGCCTTGAGAGGCATCCTTACTCATTGCCTTTTTGGTTTTTGAGTTGCCTTCTTAAAATCACATTTAATTCTATTCTTGTTTCAAGAGTTCATTAATTATCTAGACTCAAATTCTCTGTTGACTGTAAGCTCTCTAGTGTATTTAGCCCACAGCATGTGATCTTTTAAAAGAAGAAGCAAAACAAATACATTTAGTTTTTACTTAGATTGTTGCAGTTCCACTCTGTGTTATCTAAAATACAACAAGGGCCTCAACGATTTTGCTTTACCTCTTGTTGGAACCAACAACGGCTATAATTTGTATCTGCATTGCCTGGCTTAGTCTATATATACATTTATTGTTGAGTTGCCGGTGGCCATGTATTGTTCCACATTTCAAAAGTAGCATGTTTCTTTCAGAGCATTACTAAGCTACAGCCACAGAAGCACATTTCCACACACTGACGTCATGTACGCTTCCACAGACCAGCACCGTCTACTGTTCAGCAACACAACTCTCCACCTGTCTGTTCACACTTAGTCTTAACAAAAGCTCCAACCTCCTAATGTTGTCTAAGTCTCCAAAGTGTGAAATGAGAGTTGGCAGAGGCCTGTGTGGCTGATCAGAAGGGCTCCATGCTGAGAGACACAGGGAGCTGCTGAGGAGGAGGAGGAGGAGGAGGAGGAGGAGGAGGAGGAGGAGGAGGAGGAGGAGGAGGAGGAGGAGGAGGAGGAGGAGGAGGAGGAGGAGGAGGAGGAGGAGGCTCAGAGCAGACCAACACTTGAGTCAGCGAGTAGACAAACTATGCAAAGCTTATCTCAATTTCACTTCCCTCACTCTGCCTTCTCCTTTTCCCTTTGTCTCATCTCATCTTTTTCCCGCTGAAGTATCCCACATAAATCTGCAGTCCATCCCTCACTCCTTCATTGACTTCAGAGCCAAAATGTCAGATCACGATCACGCCAGCATTTCCAACAACACTTCCTTAGCCAATAGCAAGTAGTTAGCCCCCTAGTTTCTTTAGTGACACCTGACCGACATAAATTAATGGCACTGTTGCTAAAGTATTAGAGAAGAGCAAACAACCTGAAGACATTTTCTAACTCTCGTGAATTATTTAAATGTTGTACTGATCCCTCAGGCTTGCCAGAGGAGCCGTGAGATTTCTACGAGATGGAAAGTAAACAGACTCGCGGCTGGTGTATTTGTACATGCGTACTTGTAAGTGTGTGTTTGTGAATGTTTCTGTTGTACACATGCAAGTTAGCGCCCATATGTTGACTGTCTGCACTGCAGGCAAATGTCTCATTTTATTTTTGGGGTATGTGTGTCTCTGGAAATGATCAGTGATTGTTCAGGAGACTTCACATGTAATTCAAGGAATAAATAAGAGGAATGCCTAATAAATATCAGAGAAAAACACTCCAATTCGCTGTAGAAAGACGATGGCCATCTGTTGACAGCCTCGCATCAGTGCTGTTTTTAACCGTGCTGTGCCTTTTGTTTTGGTTTACCCTCTTCATATCTTGCATAATCATTTAGTTTTGTTCTAATGGTTTACATGGAAGTAGGCGCAGAGTACATATTAAATCCTAACAACGAACAAACATCTGATTTATTAATTCATAAAATGGGACAGAAATACAAAATATGGTCCGATTATGAATTTGAATGAAGAACCATTTCTGTGACTAAGCCATCCCCCCCACTGCACGGGTCTGTTGTTTTCTGAGGCTTTTTTAATCAGCCTTTGAACACCGGGATTAGGGCTGGTTACTGTGCACACGTCTGGTGACAGGACAGTGGGAGCAGAGGGGCGGCCTGCTGGTCTCAGTGGTGCTTGTCTACCTCCTCACCTTTCCCTCAAGGACACAGGAACTATGGGTGTCCGATGATCTGCGACAGTGTCCGTCAGCGGCCGTTGTCATTTTCAACAGCCAAGCCTCAAAGAGGCCCTCCCACTGACCTGTAAAGAATGGTCGGGTTCTTTTGCTACTCCACCCCTACAGCATGTCCACATGGGGGCTTGCCACTGGGCTATTGTATTACTTTCACTCCTCAGAGACCTGCCTGACCTAAAACCTGTGGTGCTGCATGATTGAAAATCAGCTGTGGTGCCTTTTGCAGGAGCGCTAACAACCTCTTTCTGAGGATTTGATAAGGAAAACTGGGGATGTGGATAACATTTGACATAGTAAAAGGATGAGGCTTGGTTCAGATTTCAGCCTTAAATTAAAAAGGAAATCAAGGAAAGTGACAATTTCCTTGCTTCGCTGCATTTATTCTAAGCACTTACTATCCTCCCACTTGCTGTTATGCTGTCCTAACATGTCTCTGGCATCTGCTGCGCCTGTAAGAAGCCTTTTCTGTTTCTGAAATATTTGCAACATGTGTTCAGAGTCAGACAAACCATCAAGAACTATTTATGCATTTTCATCCTTCCTTGATTTCCCTCAGCCTTGGGTAGCAGTGCTTGTGTCTCATCCACATTCCCGTGAGCAGCACCCTGTTTCCACTGCAATCTCCGTGTTTGAAAATGTTATTTGCGTGGCCATTAGTCTTGCTTTGTGGTGTAAAAAGAGAAGTAGAATTTCATCACCTCATCAGGGCAGATGTTGATCTCATTTCACATTGGTGTGGATAAACTGAGGGGCGACATAATATATTCATTAGGATGTAATTCGCTATTCAATCATTCTCGTTCCCAGCCTGGATAATCAGCCTACTGGCCCACGGATGGGTCCACTCAATGCCAAACAAGGACAATTATCTGATTGGTTCGGCTCTCTCTGCCAAATGGGTCTGACTGCAAAGAGGCCTTAGCATCCCATAACACACACATTCTCACATTTGGGAGAAGGGTCTAATTCACACACCTGTGCTTCTGGTCCGATACGCTCATAGCGCCATTTACCACGTTGTCCAATTGGTAGGAAAAAAAATAATAATATCATTACTTACAGTTATGCAAAAATGTGTAACCCACCCCTAGTGACTCTCTCACTTATGTTTTATTAACCAAAGCCTCTAACCTGCAGCGGATAAGACCTGTACTCACTGGGTCATGCCCCCTGCTCTATTTGTGTGTGTGTGTGTGTGTGTGTGTGTGTGTGTGTGTGTGTGTGTGTGTGTGTGTGTGTGTGTGTGTGTGTGTGTGTGTGTGTGTGTGTGTGTGTGTGTGTGTGTGTGTGTGTGTGTGTGTGTGTGTGTGTGTGTGTGTGTGTGTGTGTGTGTGTGTGTGTGTGTGTGTGTGTGTGTGTGTGTGTGTGTGTGTGTGTGTGTGTGTGTGTGTGTGTGTGTGTGTGTGTGTGTTCTTACATTTGGGAAAGTGTGGCTTTTTCCCCCCCATGAGAGCTCATTACTGCTCTTTTTCCCATTAGCCCTATGGTAACCCACCCTAGGCCTGGTGCTGTGTCACTCTCACTATAACTCCCAGCCGCCGAGCTCCCCCCTCCAGCCACAGTGCCAAATTACCCCCACCTTTGTGAGATGGCCTCCCTCCCTGCATGTGGTAAAGCTGCTGATATTTCTTATAGCCAGGCCTGCACAGAACAATTACCGGCCCATTTCTATTTGTTTCATTTTGCTCGTGCTGATGGTGGTGTGTTTGAAGTTGTGGTGGACATAAATGGGCTGCAGGTGTAATGTACATTCGTCCCTGTTCAGAGTAATGCCACCTGTATTGTGTCTTGCATTCAAATGCACTGCAGGTAATGCCCATGTTGCTACAGTAACGGCTTGTTTGGCTGAGAAATCTAACCAAGGCAGATTTGTTTCCACTCACAAAATCCCACATTGCACACAAAAACGTTCTACATGGATGTATATCAGTAGATAGAGGGTTATATTCCCAATTGTAAATATTTTTCTCCCTGTACATATTTAGATTGTTGACAGCAGAGTCTACCAGGCCAAAGCACCCTCAGACCACTGGGGTTTAGCTTAGTTGCATCTTATTTCCATGTTAAAAATAAACAAAAGAAGCAGAGTAGAGACAATATGCAGTTTTACACGCTTTGGTTTCCCTGTGCATCTGCTGGATTGGAGTGTGTGCAAGTGGATTTGCATGTCTTTATATTGCTTTCCCTACCAGCTTTCCATTTTAGAGCGAGTGGATTTGCACAGGAAGGCTACAGAGTATTCTACCAGTTGTTCTCATCTCACACGCAAATACACCACTGCTTTTACACCGCTGTTGCATCTGAACTTCACCGTGCAGAGTTTTAACAGTTCACAATGTTTGCACAGAGTGTTTGCTTGCTTTATTGGAACTCTTCAGCATGTTTTTTTCAATCAGAAATGTAACCGATGAATCAGTTGGTGTATGTGTGTGTGTTTGTGCTCACCCTTGTTTTATGTTGTTGTGTGTGTTTGCAGTGGACGGAGGCTGGAGCGAGTGGAGCAAGTGGTCGGCGTGTGGAGCGGACTGTTCGATGTGGAGGAGCAGAGAGTGCTCCCAGCCCTCACCTGGCACCAGGGGCAAAGACTGCCAGGGGCTCGACCTCCAGTCTCTCAACTGTACCAGCGAGCAGTGCCCACAGAGTGAGTGCACGGACCACCCACGCACTGCAAACCATACTCTCAATTTATAAACTCTGTGTAGCAATGGAACATATTTAGTAGCAACGGCCTTTATTAACAAAATAGAATGAAGTTTAGTGATTTAGTGATTTATTTCCCTATTAAAGCTGAGTATATTCAACTTTTTTTTAAAAGGACTTATCTAAAAGCTAAAGTTCTATACAAATGTATATCAAGGCCTGTTTTCTATTCAGATTATGGCAACTGCTTTTGGTATAGTGGGATAGCTGCAGGTATCAGGATTGGATTGATGGCGGTGATCTGTTTTTTAACTCGAGGCATTCAGGGCACTCGTGCAAAAAACGTAGGCGCGCTGCAATGCTAAGACAGCCTTCAATGCCCTTCGAGAATTCAAAAGAATTCCGCCCCAGTCTGCTAAAAAGCACTCTGATCGGGGCCCAAGGCAGGATGAGAAGATGGGAAGGGCAAGGCTTTCCCCTTCATGCTTTTTGTTTTTGTATACAATTTTCACTTTGGCATGGGAACTGAGAATGTCCTCCTCCACTTTTTATTAGACCTCATAAACATTTTATTTTTATGTATCCTTATAGCATCAGTTTTGTGTGATAGACAAAGGGAAATAGGTCCATTCCATAAGACACTTGAACTCTCTGAGGACCATTACTGCCTCGTCCACACCTTCGCGACCTTTTAGACCATCAGTTCTAATAAACACCAGTATGACACCCGCTGCTAAAATAATACACAACCTTTTCACGTGCGTCGCTGTCGTGGTGCTCTCTAGGCTATTATTGGAGCTGAAAATGAAACCATCTCTCTTCTGATTAAAACACAACCTGCCAGGTAAAGTGCCATGGGTCAAATCGGCCGTGCAAATGCACACACATGGCCAGTGTGCTTGTGTGCTGTGATTTGTGTTTTTGATTTGCATCTCATATAGCTACAAAGCCAATGTGTGTTTCAGGTTCTGTGTGAAGCAGCCACTGTGTGTTTCAACAAGCCACGTGTCAGTAATAGGGCACGTGCATACTATGAGGATCAGAAAGCATGACAGCTGAGTTGAAAGTGGCACTGCAGGGTCCAAAGCTGACCAGATGGACATGAAGGAAGAGCTCTGTTGCTCCCCACAGATATCAAACGCAGAAGATATTGCAGCTTACCATCCGGAAATGATGAGTCTCAGGGTGGCGTCTCATGGATAAAACGTTATAAATAGCGTGCTCTTTGGCTGATCTGCATGATAAACACTGCGTTTTAATGGGGGATTCGGTTAACATGGGCCAGTGAATTAATAAACTGAATTATGTATCTTGCATCATTTGACGTGATCAGATAGACCACAATGCATGGAGAGCTGGGGGGGGTTGATAGAGCTAATGTTTGTTGCATTGTGTACATTGGGTTAGCAAAATGTGTGTGACTATGTGTCCCCGTGCATGAGGGTGTGTGTGTGTCAGCCGATAGCTGAATATTGGCTGGTGCAGTGAACCAGGGAGCTCAGTCGGCCCATCATCAAAGGTCAGCAGCTCCTCCCCAGAGAGGCAAGATGTATACACAAAGATGCTCGTCGTTGTTCCTAATGCACACACACACACAACACACACACACACACACACACACACACACACACACACACACACACACACACACACACACACACACACACACAGTCACTCAGTATTTACACTGACAGTGCAGAGCGGAGCGCTGGCCTCTGAAGAATGCCTGTCCCAATCTGTTCCCAGCAGATGTGTTTCCATAGACAACGGCTGTGTGAAGTATTATAATAAGCAAAATAGTGCGACGGTTTTGGCTTGTCAGCAACTCCCATACTTCAACCATGTCTGCAGGCTATTAGCTGAAATGGAAAACTTCCCCCCTGAAACAAAAGCCACCCTTCTCTTCTCCAGTGTAATCGAACAATAGAACTGCAGAGTGAGCCGTAGTTACGCTGCCTCAAAAAGACGTCCTCTGTCTCTAATCTCCCTCATTAAGCAGGGAATGGCATACGTTGTATGAGGTTATTGTTTTGGGTATTGCATATATGAGAATCAATGTGCGGCTGCAAGCTTTGTGTTATAGCTCAAACATAAACAGATCTGACCCAGGGAGGATCATTTTCATAAAGCAAACAAAGTGGAGCCCAAGATGGAGCTACGCAAAATCTGTGCTGGAAAATAATAAATAAGCTGGCATCCTGCCAGACAGGTGTTAGAGGGCACAGAAAAGATAGCTGGACAAATGATACTGCTCGTATTCTCAGGCACAGAAAATTACAACAACATAAAAACAATTATTTGGCTTAATGCGTTTAATGAGGGTAATGAACTTAATTTGCAGCAGCATCCAGTTTTAGGCTTGTCACAAATGATTGTGCAAAAACCATCAAACCATTAATCTATATTTACTCTGTTTTTTTAATTTGGGAAGCTAATTTGGTGGCGATGCAGCGGATGTTTTAGTCATGGGTTTGTTGTCAGAGTGGGGTCACAGGCTGCATGAGAAATGGCCGAACATTTATTTTGGGCCATATTTCATCGGGAGCCGCTGAGAGATGGGAGGACTGTATTGTGGAGATAGTAATGGTCACGTTCACTTTGAGAGTTTTAGTAGCCATATTCCCCTGACCTTAAGAACTCCTGTGTTATTCATCTTCAGGCAAGTGACTAGGATTGGCCATGGGATGAAATATATTCTCAGGTCTCTTGATAAATGCCCTGGGAGGAGGCACAGGCGGCTGCAAAGCTTTTATTTATCAATGCAGGGGAGAGAAAGCAGCAGGTAGAGAGAGTTGAGGACAATCGGGTGCAAACATTGTACTGACTCCAAATGCAGCGAGAGTCCGAACTTCAGCGGGATCCAGTTACATTGCCTCAGAGGAGATGAATTATAAGTCCATTCCGGCCCATCCCAAGTCAGAAACTGATCCCTTACCAGCTAACCCTGGAGCGAGTCTCAGGAGCTGAAGTGAAAGCTCAGGGCGAGGGGAACAAACAGAGATTTGCCCGGGGTCAACTCTGAAAACAGCTCATCGCATCCACAGTTTTTCCGCCGGCTGTTGTCAATCATGAAGAGAGGTCACACACAAAGAGAATCAAAAGTTCTCTGCCAGCAATTACGTCAAGTGGAAATGAACGATGGAGTGACGGGCGGCAGAGAGGTGTATTGGTAGAGTGTGTGTGGAAAAAGATGAGGGCACGCTAGAGGCGGACTAAGGTAAAGCCCATCCAATTATAAAACCTGATTAGCCATTTCAATTAAAATGTGATGAATGTCCTTTCAATGATTGGCTGGCATCGTGAAAATCAATGAGAGCGGCCGGCAGGAGGAGAGCAGGTGCTGGTCAGGGTTGTGGTGAGCATCAGGATCGTTTCGCTGTGACACCTGGTGGGTCAGATAAAACTTCACTCAGTGATGCTCCGATAAGCCACCAGAGATATCACGCAGAATAGAGGGAGAGAGGGAGTTGGCTGATTGACTGACTTTATTGTCTGGGCGCAAGAATGGTGTGTGAAGCGGAAAAAGGGAAGAGTGGAGATACTGGATCTTTGCATCTAAGGTTAGCTAGGTGCCTTTGGTTTGCCCTTAGAAAGTAAACAGCAATTGGCCGATCTAAGGCTATAGTGTTTATCCAATCAGCAGAGCCCAGTTGGCCTGTCTCCTTGCTGACGGGTGTTGTTTTGTCTTTAGTCAGACTGCACATCCCTCTGTAGGCTGTGGCGCTGCAAGTCCAAATAGCACAGCCTTGTCTGGCCTTTGACTCACCAAGACAATTGGATTTGTGAACTTTAATGAGAGGTTCAGCCTTAGTTTCTCCCCTTTTTTGAAGCTCATTGTGGAGGGTGGAAGGTTTAGCCCTGCTGCTTTTTGTTAAGCACCTCTGTGCTTCCCTGAGGAGAGAGACTCAGAGCAAAGAGGCACAGGCAAGTAAAGGGAGAGGAACAAAGATGGAGGATGTTTCCTGTTCGATTCTCCATGTCCTAAGTGTGTTCTGTTCACGTGTTGTGTGCGATGTCACGAACAAAACTCATCGTCTTGTTTTTATCTTCAGCCAGTCATTCACAATTGATTGCGTGTCAAGAGATCTCTTGCATTAAAACGGGCCGCCAAAGAGCCCTGCTGCATATAATCCCGCTACTTAAGGTATCAGATTGTACTGAGATAATCACCCATGAAATAGATTCTGGCATTTCTCTTAAAGACTCGGGTATGTCAGGCGGCTTTGTCCAAACAATTGGATTTTTCCAGGCAAAAGGAGAAGGCAAGGACAAACGGATGAATAGGTATTAGAGTGAGACGATGCTTTTTTTGACCATTTTCTATTTTTCAAAATTGGACTGTTAGAACTCTAATTTAATTGTGCAATTCTCATATATCTCAGATTCACTAACACCAATTAAAAGTTGTCAAATCGATGCTTCCACTGTTGAGCACAGTTCCTACTGAGCAGTAGGATTACAGTCTGGTAAAATTCATCGTAATATGTCCTATCTAATGTTAATCAGGGCAATTTTGACAGAAACCTTTTGGACGTGTTATAGCTGCTCATTGCTGAAATGTAAATCACACATGCTGTCAGATACATGCCCATGCTGTCACCCTGTTAAGTCTTTTTTTGTCCTCTTTAATTCTAATCTTCAGTCCTATACGTTTGCTCCTCTCATCCTGCTTCTGTCCTCCTCCTTTTGTCGTCAACTCACCACACGCCAGCCTGCAGCACTTTAACCTTTGCCGTTGTTCCCCGTCCCTCAAAGCTGCGCCGCTCAATGCGTCCCCTCCTTGACTGTGTTCAGCTGACAGCACTACGCCCCCGTGGCTCCCGGGGACAATGGCCCTCCACAAAGGCCCCAGGAGCATCCTCCACTTCCTCCACAAAATGTCCCCAGCCATGGGAGACAGCCGTAGCAAATCCCCTTCTCCTGAAAAACACACACACACACACACACACACACACACACACACACACACACACACACACACACACACACACACACACACACACACACACACACACACACAAACACATAATACATACACACAAATCCAAGCACACATTGATGTTTGTCTGGGCTTAGCTGTCATCTTCATACTGTACTTTTGGGAGAAAGAATCTTCCTGCTCCTCTCTCATGCTTTTGAAAGAAAGAGACATTCAATAAGAGGTGCTAGAATTTCATAAGCAAATCCTTCATTTTTGCAGCATCTCTCTTGGGGGTGTTGTGTGCGTAGAGAGAAAGAGACAAGGGAGAGAAAAACATGCAAGATCTATATATATATATCGAGAGCTGAAATGAAGGAAGGTAACACTGCTGCAAACCTGCCTCAGAAATGCTCTTTCTCATTTTCTATTGTCCACAGATTGACACTCAAGCTCAAAATTCAAATGGTTATTTAATATTAGCTAATGCTTGCTCTCTTCACTGCATCAAACAAACATGGACATAGTCAAGAAGCATTAGTTGGCAAGCAATGAACTCATTTCATAAAGTCTTTAAACAAATGAACAAGATGCTCAAGTGAGACTTTTGCACAAAAGATGTGAACTCATCGGGTGTTTTTCAGCCGTGCTTAATGTTTCTCTCTTGTTTTCTCTGGTCCCCTTGCAGCGGTGAGCGGGGCCGAGGACGTGGCGCTCTACGTGGGCATGGTAGCGGTGGCTCTGTGTCTGACTCTGCTGCTCATCGTGGTGGTCCTGGTGTACCGGCGCAAGAAGGAGGACCTGGACTCAGATGTCGCCGACTCCTCCATCCTCACCACTGGCTTCCAGCCCATGGGCATCAAGCCCAGCAAGCCAGGTGTGTGGGCACCGCGGCCACGCAGGCCTCCCCCCCACAGCAGTAGGACACTGTTCTTTGTTTTACCCTCCTCTGTGCATCCGTCGGTCTGTCCGCCTGCCCACTGTGACCGTGTGGCACTCATCTACATGTGCCACCAAGTCTGTTTGAGGTTGTGGAGTCGTGTGAAAGTACAATCAGCATAAGCAAGATGTAATCTGTTGTGTTTTTGTGTGTGTGTTGTGAGCTGTTTATTTGCCTGCCTGACACATTATGTTTTGCCCCTTCCTCATTGTCAGGGAATGTACCCACTCTGTTTACTGCCTGTGTGCAGCATCTCAGGTTTACCAGCAAGTAATAGAAATACAACTGTCTGAGTTGGATGGAGATGGGGAACTGTGTTGCAGTGCCTGTGATTCACCGTGAAAAAAAAAGCCTTTATTCAGTCTGGGTGCTAAGCTCTATCTGAGTTCTGTTTGGAATTGATTTTGTGGTTGCTAAACAGACAGAGCGAGATGGAGAGAGAGGATGTGAATTGACTGGCTTTGGGTGGAAATTGTGTTTGTGTAATGTCAAGAGTGTGTGAGTCTTCTGTTTTCCGCGCCATGTGTCTTTCCTGTGTTTGTTACACTTTTCGTTGTGTGTTGCGACAGCTTAAGAGCGTGTGAGGTCTGTCTCTGTGATGTATGAACCCCCCTTTGCCTGCCACTCATTGAGTTTCACACAATTGCCTTTGTCTGTTTCTTCTTAATTATTCCAACAGAGAATTCCCATTTGCTCACCATCCAGCCTGATCTAACCACAACCACCACAAGTTACCAAGGCACCCTACGCTCTCGCCCTCACACCACGGGGAAATTTTCAATGACCAATGGACCTCTGCTAGACCCGCTACCAAACGGCTCGCACACGCTGCACAACGGCAAGCTCAACTCTGACCCTGCAGAGTTTGTCAGCAGGCTGTCCACTCAGACCTACTTTAAAACGCTGCCCCGTGATGTAGCTAACACCTCCTATGGGACCTTCAATTTCCTGGGAGGCAGGCTGACCATCCCCAGCACAGGTGGGTTCTTCTTAGGCTCATACAGGCTGCCCTCACACATGTAGTTCAGGAGAACAAAATTATAAATTGTTTCCTAAAAAGGGTTGTTCCACTAAATCACATAGTCTGATAATTAGTTCATTAAACAATGTTGTCATCCTGACACATTAGTACCTAAGCTCTTTGTGAGCGGCTTCTCTGGGTGTTGAAAAGAGTTGACAAAGAAATAATACATACTTTTTAGGAATTCTAAGAGTTTCTATGCTTCCCTCGTTGTAAAAAAGAAACTTCTAGAATGCACAATCTATTTGTCATACTAGACAATGACTTTATAATATATTTTTAAGAGATTTCTGAGACTTCTTTTTGACTTACTATAACAGGAATCATATATAATATTTGTATTCAATAGTATAGAAACACTTTTAATATGATACAAGAAGGTAAAAACGTCATGTCAATGTCATTCTATACTATTACTTATTTTAAGTGCACTCGTACTTTCTACTTTTCTTTTCGTCCGGTTTCATTTTGTGATACATGACGTTTACTTGCAATTTTCCTCTAACAATGCCCATAATCATTTTTGAGAGCTATTTCTGACACTGAAAAAGACCCAAAAAACACATAAGGTGCAGTTAAGTGCAGCAGGAGTTGCTCTCAGGCCATGTAGCCAGATGATCCCTAATCTTTCCAATCACTAACTTTCCTGCCAGTCCCTGACTCTTTATTTCTTCATCTAAGGCAACACTACATTATTTTATCATTCTAGATCCAGACTATGATTTTCTGTTTGAAGCTATACTTCAAACTAACAAAACTATACTAACCATGTATCATCTAATCTACTAAATGTAAAAACAACAACTGTGGGAAGTCAGTCTTGCTGCATTACAAATGCATTGTCATTGCTCTTCCATTAAAAAAAAAATATATATATATATTTACAGAAACTTAATTACACCTGCCTTAATGACACAAAGTCTCTTACTGGACGTTAACAAGTAGAATTGAGAGGCCCCAAAACTGCATGAAGGGCTTGTATAGCTTGGTGATTAAAGTGGACTGAAGTCACAAATCCAAATTTGACATGGCATCTAAACAAGATCCAGTTAAATGTGTTGTCAGTACAGTACATCGGCACTACACAGCATGATTAGTTAAAAAGCTCCATACTGACTAACTATAAAATATAAAGTCTGCACCAAATATTCCTGGAATAAATGCATAAATGATTCCTGGAATAAAACCTTGAACCAATTATTCCAATTAGGCCCCTTGCATATGACAAAGCTGGTTGAATTGGTAGCTGATGTACAAAAATGTCAGTTGTGGGCTATGTGCATGGACACAGAAATGGAGAGTCCATTAAAAATGATTCTGATAAAAGATATAAAAAGCCCACCATCATTAGTGCCCTGTTTTGCTTCCCCTTTTAACATTAGCTGAATACAGAGCTTACATAATTATACTGGAAGACAGTGTTTCCACCTGGCTCATTGTAGGCTGTCCAGATTATTCCATGACAGTGCCATAAACCAGTATCTTTTTGAAGAAAAGGGTATTTTCTTCTTGTGTTTTTGCTCGCCATCTCTCTTTATCTTCTGTCTCTCTTTCTCACTCTTATAGATATGTTATGCTTGGATTAACTCAAAGCCATGTATAGTATACCACGCATTGGCACCCATCTTTTCATCGGGACACAGAAAACAAAAAATCTTTACTCAGAGGAGCTATGCAGCCATTTAGTTTCAGAGCCGGCACTTGGAAGACAGTTAATAGATTCAGCCTAGACTGTGAGCATTCAGGCACCTTGGCTTTATTCAAACAGAGGTTTTTTTTGGGTAAGCAGACCCAGTTTACAATTCAGAGATTGAGTCAGACTCACTGTTTGTACCACATTTTATTCTAAGTGGATGATTTTGGCATGAGAATCACAACACTAATGCCACAACACTCAAACTACCTCAATAGCTCTCTCTATTCTCCAAGGTGCATTCCCACACTCTCCTGGGGAAGTGTAATCTTCCTTGAGTAGTCTGTTCCATGGTCTCAATTATCTACTTGGTGGCAGACTGAGGACATTTAAACTGCGGTGCAGTGTGTGCTTTTGTCTCAGCTAATTGTTGACCGTGGGGACGTGTGCCGCCTCTGCTGCCGGTGCATAGATTTGCATCTACTGTACCTGACGGAGGCTGTCTCTGACCTTCAGAATAGATTTGTTTTTCCTATTTTTTGTAGCCACAGTTTTGTTCAGTGGGCCCGCTTCCTTTGTGAAATGACAAAAATCGTTGTTCAGTCAGAACAAATGAGCCTGTCCCTCTTCCTTATCCCCGCTCTCTCTCTCCCTTTGTTGTTATTTGCATTAGGAATCAGTCTGCTCATTCCTCCCGAGGCCATCCCCAGAGGAAAGATCTATGAGATTTATCTCACTGTTCAGAGGAAGGAAGATTTAAGGTGGGTCTCTTTAACACAGCCTAACTGGCAGTCTTCCCTGGATGCCACTAGGCTGTTTGTTTTGATGCTCTACTGTTCCATTAGGAGAGGCTTAGGAGTCCATGCCAGCACTGTGGAGGACAGATGTAAATAAATAGTAGCCTTTTACCTGGGTGTGCACTATTTAAGCTAAATTAATTGTTTGTAAAAAACTGTTGATCTGGCATGCTACATTTAGTCTCAGAAGGCACAGCCAATGTATCATGCTGTTGTAGTGTTATGTTATTACTCAGTCATCACAACCAGGTCCAGGCTTTCATTATTCTCTGTGGCAGCTGCCAGATAATTTGCAGAGGTGGAGGACAGTGTTGCATCCTGCTTACAAGAGACCAGTAAATTCTCACTAATAACCTGATGAGTAAAAGTACTTCCTCCGGAGTCATTCCCCTCTTCCTCTTTTCTCTACCCGGTGTAGGTTGCCCCTGGCCGGCTGCCAGACCCTGCTCAGCCCTGTGGTGAGTTGTGGGCCTCCGGGGGTGGTCCTGAGCCGGCCGGTTATCCTCAGCATGGACCACTGCTCTGACGCATGCCTCGATAACTGGGCCGTCCGTCTCAAGAAGCAGAACTATGAGGGCACTTGGGAGGTGAGACAGCGCTATAACTCCAGCACCAGCACTCACGAAAAGACAGAGTTGCCACCCAGTGAATTTGTTCAGTCTTACTAAACTCAATGAGGGTTTTCTTTGAAAAAGTACAAACTTGTTCAGTAGTGACTGAAAGCAGGCAATGGAAAGCACTCAATGCTTTATAGTGGAAGTAGTTCTAGCACAGCACTCATCCACTCTATAGTGTTTAAATTATATTGACCATCAGGTGTTTTCTCCCTGGGCTGGAACAAAGGCCAGGGTATACCCACTATCCCCAGCTTAAGAGTTGCTAGGCAACATGTTTCTGAAAACCGAAATTCTCTAAGCAAATTACTGATCCTCAAAGTACTCCCCTGAGTGCTCCTTGACCATTTCTGACCGCCGCTTCCAATTACAGAGTTCCCTCCCCATTTTTGTATCCATGAAATTTGAAAGTAACCAGAACTGCTAGACTTAAACAGGATGTAGCTGGGAAGAAAATGTGGTGTCTATATACACACACACACACACACACACACACACACACACACACACACACACACACACACACACACACACACACACACACACACACACACACACACACACACACACACACACACACACACACACACACACGCACATCCATGCAAACAAATGCGGTTTGAGTCAGTATACAGATCTTCGCAATCCAGAGAGATTTGAAAGGGTGCTGGTGGGCTTTGGAGTGTTAGTAGGTCTTCTTTCATGTTCGATATTGTGCATAAATTATTCAGCCTCCCCGTGTGGGGTGTCTGTGGGATGGATTGGCCTGTCTGAGGCAGAGGTTAGACCAGCACTTTTAATCATCGGCCAGACCAAATATAGCCCAACGGCCTAACTGCGTGTCCACCAAAGGTGGACGACAGAATGAGAGAGGAAGCATATGCAGAGAGTGTGAAGAGAAGTGAAATTAAAGAAAGGAGGCAAAGAGGGAAAGGCAAAGTGGACATGCTGATAATGTAGATGTGGAGGAACGATTAGAAAGAATGGGAGATTAAAAATATGACCCAGCAAAGAAGAGTAAGACATAGAGATGAAAGTGAAAATGAACATGCTGAAGCGAAAGGAGTTTGGGAAATAAATTGATCGTAGAGTGAGCGTTCAGCGGCGTAATCGAGCCACCTCACCCTCTGCTCCACTTGGAAGAAATATTAAGATGATGAAGAAGTGAGACTCCATTGTGGTTGCATAGCAAATGAATTGTGTCAATACTAATTCTATTGACGTAGATGGTGTCTGGTTGAATCGATCCTAGAGGGGCTCGCTGGGCATTTGGCAAGCAGAATGCTCTCCTCAGCTTGATTGGCTAATGAGAAGAGTCAGTCAACTGGCATGATGGGATTTTAGAGAAAATGTTGTCACCTTGGGTCCAATTTGTCCCCATTAAATTAGCCCGGAGAGCAGTGATATTATCTCATAAAACTATCCCATAGTGAGATGTGATAGGACATCTTCACAAGTCTCTCATCTTTATTAGAGATTCATTTGTGAAACGGCTATGTGACCAAGCAAGAAAAATGTAGCTTCTGTGACATGTTTGGATCAGTGTTTAAGTTTTTCTACTTGGCATATCAAGCTACAATTAATTTAATTAATGACAAGTTTCACTGCCATGCAAGGGTGTTGTTTAACAGTTACATTGGCAAGTTGTTTTCACCCTCCTTAACAAATCTCAATGGCTGAAGTAAATTCCGGAAAACCTAACAATCCGATATTTACTGCACCGCCACAGTTTTTTCTTTCTCCAGCACCATCTATTCTTGCCAGGAATCTATTCGAGTCTCCTTTCATGTCAATTGAATACCTCGTTCATGCATTATTAAGTAAATTGATGGTGTTCTATAGGATGTGTCTTTTTTTATAAAAATGTGTGTTATCATGTCAGTGAGTATACTGTGGTGAAAAGGGAATTTGACGCTAAAACAAAATATTCCTTTTTGTCCTGATATAAAGTTAGTGACCCAGACACTTGTGGAACATTTCCTTATAGCATTTGGCTTTAATGTTACTTTGTCACGCTGCAGGAGGGACATAAATGGGGGCCTTGCTCCTGTGCCAAACTGCTTTCCTAACAACCCCTTTACAAACACAGAGCCACATTAATATACATAAGGTACCCAGGCAAACACATTACCCTCCCTGCTTCATAATCTGGGTGCTTGACCTTCATCTCACACCTTTTTTCTTTTTCCCTCGCCCCCTCCAGGACGTCCTGCTGATGGGAGAGGAGCTTGTGTCAGAGCCCTATTACTGCCAGCTCGAGGCCGAGACGTGCCGGCTCTTCACGGAGCATCTGGGCACCCTCGCCCTGGTGGGGGAGTCCCTGCACATGGGGGCTGCCAAGCGCCTGAGGCTGGTGCTCTTCTCGGATGCTTACTGCTCCACACTGGAGTACAACATCAGGGTCTACTGCATGGACGACACACAAGACGTCTTCAAGGTAAATTGTGACAAATGCAGCGCCGCTTGTTATCTGTTTGTCTGGCGGTCTCTAAGCCTGAGACTGCATGGGCCGAGTGGTTTCACATCACCTGAGTGATAGGCAGATTATTATGTGTAATAGCATTGTCAGTCACATTTGAAGGTTAGTAGATATCAGCCAAGGCATGTAGGAGCTAGGCGTTGCCATGGTAAATTGAACAATGTTGCAAGCCTGATTACACCATGTGCAGAACAAAGGTGTGTGATTTGTGGCGCACATGTTCCCCCTCTTGAAACAATGCATATTTCCTGATTATTGATAGTATACATCTCGATATCTGAGTGCATTTTTGTGTGAATGCCGACAGAGATGTTTAATCCTCTCCTGCTGTCAGTGGTTCCGCTTGGCTGCCGAGGGCCAAGAAGTTTCCCATCACTTTGTTCAACAGCATATTTTGCTTCTCTTTTTCTGCTCTCCACATGGACAGAGTATAATCAAGTACTAATGCCTTCCTCCCTCCCCCGAGGACTGCCTCTAAGTAGCCTGTTAAGATTTCATTTGCATGGTTAATTAGTAAATTAAAAGGAGAGCCTGCCCCAATCTTTTCCCAGCAACCCTGGGCTCTCGCTATTTCTCCCGGCACCCCTCTCCAAGCTTTTCCTCTTCATCTGACACTCACAGAATGAGCCACTTCCTCATCAAGTCCACTTTTGCCAGCTGTAATGGCTGACCTCTGTGTGCAGAGGTTTGCCACTGACACAATCTATGTATGGCTGTGGGACGTAAACAATGGCAGACAGTGGGGGCTCAAACTGAAATTAGCACTCAAATATTCAAGACGCTGCAGATGAGATGAAAACTGTGCACAGCCTCTAGCTGTGGGGCGAGAATTACCAAAATCTCTCTTCGCTTACATCTGTCTCTTTGTGGCTCATTTCTGCCCCTGCTGATATCTCTCTGTGTTTCTTACAGATATTGCATGTTAGCAGGCATGCTGAGGGAAATTGTAGGCTGACACTCAACTGGGTGTTGAAATAAATGTAAAATGTATCATACAGGAAGTAAAACCTTAACAGCTATCTCAGCTCTGCAGAGAAAGTACTTTATGCAGATATCAAAGCAGTTGTAATGAAGGGGTTGTCTCTATATATTCAGAACATCGGGTGACCCAGTGGTGTTTTGCTGCAGTGTGACTGTTGAAATGACCTTGCGCGTCCTGTGCTGGATGCAGGAAGGCTGCTGGGGTGTGTGTGTGTGTGTGTGTGTGTGTGTGTGTGTGTGTGTGTGTGTGTGTGTGTGTGTGTGTGTGTGTGTGTGTGTGTGTGTGTGTGTGTGTGTGTGTGTGTGTGTGTGTGTGTGTGTGTGTGTGTGTGTGTGTGTGTGTGTGTGTGTGTGTGTGTGTGTGTGTGTGTGTGTGTGTGTGTGTGTGTGTGTGTGTGTGTGTGTGTGTGTGTGTGTGTGTGTGTGTGTGTGTGTGTGTGTGTCTTGTTCTGCTATTCTCCCCATCTCTTAGCCAGGAAAAGGACATCTGAGCTTGTTGACTACGGCACTTGTGCTGCCGTACTCTGCGGCTCCCCCGGCGCCCTTGAGTGCATTAGCTCCTCGTTTCTCACACAACCTGGTCCTGTGGTAAACCACGGCGTCTCCAGGGTTTTGTAGTTTTTAGTGAGTGATTTAGAAAGTGGCCCACACTGTTTAGTAATCTCGACTTCACACTGCTCTTGGTGCTATTATGGAGGGAGCAGTTCATTTAGCAAGTGCATTAACCACTTTGAGTGGGGATTAAACTTCCCCAGAGAGTTTCAGCCTAATCACTAATCACTATCTTTAAAATGCACCATTTATGATTAGACTTTCACTATGGCTACCATTAGAGTTAATTGTAGTGTGCAACATTGTAGGAGTAGCAGTGTGTGGTACTGTGCAGTGCCACAGCAGCCTGTTTTATGTTTCTGTTGATGTACAAGTACACCTTCAGCACATGTGAATTTTATGACAGTCTGCAAATGCACTTTGCCTCGTTTTTCAGACAAGAAGTTGACATTCCATGCATTAAAGCGGCTGTACTTTTGATGGGAGATGAAAAAACCGAGCAGAAAGACATTTCTCTGCTTTTTCGGCTGGCTGCTCAGATGCAAAAGGATCTTTGGAAATGGAGGTTTTCTCTCCAGTCCCCCGCTGGGCTGTCAGTCTTCTTTGACAATCCTCCATCAGTGAAAATGACATGTACACACGCCCACTAACACATACACAAATGCTACACTAATGCACAATCTCTTATCTCCAAATTACAGCAGATTATAACCAATGTTATTGTCTTTGATCCTAAGTGTGTGGGGGCTCTTGGGAAACAGTGACATTTCCGTCTGATGCTTGCCGTATGTTGGCAGGACTCTGCTGGGACCAATTAAGTTAATATTTAATGTGTGTCCCACTCTTGATGGGCCCAGCCAAGGCTGGCGCAGCAGCAGAGGAGACATGATCTGCGTTTGGTAGCGCCCTCACTGTGCACTCGCTTGTTCCCAGCAAGACCTGTGGGAAGGCTTCACTGATGTTGTGCCATCCCACCACTGATTGAAACACCTGCAGTGAAGCAAGCCTCTGATTCAATACAGAGACATACCTAACAGCATCATCTAATTAAACTGGATGGGGGCCAGAAAGGTGTCGTTATAGGATCGAAATATGGTGCGGCTGTTTTTTTATTTTTAGCTGCGGAATTCACAATCTGTCAGCTTTTGGTTTGATGAATAAAGTGCTCAGTATGTTTACCGCTGAGCATAATCCATGTTGAATAGTGGAACATAAAAACATGTTTATTGATAATCAAATGTTCTTCCTTTACACCCACATGTCTGTGTTTGTAAGGCCAGTATTGTTGTAGACCTACAGTTATCATGAATTATAAACCACCCACTTTCTGTCAGATTTACTGTTCTCATAGAGGTTGAAATATAAGTCAGTTTTTATGTATCGAGTGCTAGAATTTATGAGAGGCCACCATAAATACTAATCCAGTACATTTTGCAATCTAGATTCTTTTTGTGCCATGTTAGCAGCAAAGCTCTATTGATGGATGTTCATCCATTACTTTGGTCCACATAGAAAAATCTCTATTTAACAAACTAGGCCTATTGGATATATTGCCGTGTTTATTTTTAAATAAACCGTCATGTCCCTAGAGATTCATCCTGACTTGGGTGATATCCTGACTTCCCCCATTAGCAATAGCTTTACTTTGTTTTTAAAAACATGGTTAATATCATACCTGTTAACATAAGCATTTTTCATGTAAATGATGAGCATGCTGATGGAGCTCAAGGCCCTGCTGTGCCTAAATGTAATCACAGAGCCCCTATCATGCTTTGTGGACTCTTGAATCATAATTGTAGTGAGTTTATGTGACATTTAACAGCCATATGGTGAGGAAATTAGTGAGTTAACTCCCTTTGTACTCCCAGTATTGTATTTCAGACTACAGAATTTACGCTTTCATCAATATTCATGTAACAAGGCCAATACATTTAGCTTTTAGTCTCTCGATTGTAAAAATGTATGTTCTAGTGTTAAATGGGTGTTTAATTGATGTCCAACTGGTTAAACTGTGGCTCCTGGAGTCTTTTATACAGTGTTTGACCTCAAGCTATTATTCTTATTTGTGTTTAAAAAGGCCCATAAACTCTTTATGTGCTCCCTCCACTGTGACGTTTTCTTCCTGAGCTCCTGAGCAGCAGGCTACATCTGAACAGAAGCATTTGGCTTTAATGTCTCGGAGGAGAGAAAACCAGGCTTTACAGAGTGTAATGCAAACACTTTTTCTGATCACTCCATCAACATAGTTACTGACAGGAAAATAAATACAAAAGAGCATAGCCCAGTAATTGCTGGCATTAAGTTAAACTAGGCAGTCAGCTTTATCACTGCACCCAGCAGAGAAATTGTTTCCATATTATATTTCTGTGTTCCTGTGTGCTGTTTTCTGCCGTCCCGCTCTGTGATTTATCAGGCAGAATGTGCATCTTTTCCCAGGCAAACACAGTCCCCATTTATAACTGAGCAGACAAGTCCCTTCTATTTGTAGTTATTAATCAGAGTTGACTGTAGCGGGCACGGCCACTGGAGCTCAGACTGATAGACTCTCAGTCAGAGAGGAAAAGCCTGTCACATCCTGCTGACAAATACACAGATTTATGGAGCCCACATAGCCAGGCTACTCTCTATAAACAAATGCGCTTGCCTGAAAAGGTCCGCTCTTCAAATGGATCGTCACTATAAATGCACATTTTTTAAACACGTGGGGACACAACATTGCTAAGAGACGCGGGTTGAGGATAAGTTTACGAGGATATTAAAGCCTGTGAATCTCCCTATGTTTCATGACATGTAGCTTGACTAATTAACTGATCAAACGTTAGCTTTAATCCCGATCAGGGCTAGTTAAGTTAATTGGTTTATTACACAACAATAGGAGACCACATGTAGTAGCTTGACCTTGCTGTGAGGGAAGCAGCATCTTTTAATCCACAGCTATGAACCAGTCCAGTTCTTTTTTTATATATTTATATACAGTTTATATATAGGCCTCTGCAAATACTTTGATTTCCTGCATCCAATGGCTGGCTGTTTTCATTGCAAGAGAGAGTTTGGTAACCTCTTTCTGTCAGCACCAGCCCGAAGAGATTAGCTGTGTGAGTGTCTCTTGTTTCCCAGTGGAGCCCAGCCCCAGTCCATCACAATCCCAGCTCCGGTCCAAGCCGGGAGGATGAGGGGACGGGTGAGGAGCGGGGCTGGGAGATGAGTGAGTAAGGGTGGGAAGGGGGTTGAAGTCATAGAAAAACTGTGGCCATGATTGCAGTAATCCTGTTATCTGTCCTGCTAAAGCTGGCCACTCTAGTGACCTGGAGACACAAATGTTAAGCCGCCTCTGTCTCTCTCTTCTTTCGCTCCTACTCTTTTCATTCCTCCTTGCTCTATCTCACTCTCTTTAGCCGGCCTCATTGAATGTCAGGGGGTGGTCTTGGCTCGGCCTGGCTCTAAATTCACAGTCTGCACACACACCACAGGCTATCTCAAACTCCGTCAGAACAAAAGGGGTTTTTCTCCCGCAGTACTTGAACTTCTCGCCCATCTCATGCATCTTAATGTGTCCCCAGTTGTACAAGGGGTCAGGGTGAAGAAACCGCTCCTCTTATCTTTACCGACGGCAAACGCAATTTAGCACCAACCTGATGATTAATATGTGATTTGATAAACTAATTCAAAGGCCCTGCATTGTTTTTCCACAGAAAGAGTAAATGATACGGTTAAATTTAGCTTCTCATCTATTAGCTCGCTCACACTGTCATTTGTTAACAGGATAATGGGGCGTAAAGAGGGCCATTATTCTCTCAGTCCAGAACATATGCTGAGACCCTGCAAAAATATCCACTCTGATACACACTCACAGGCACTCAGGAACACATAAACAATATACAAGCAAGACAGTGTCATTTGAAAGCGAGGACATGCGTGTCCGTGCTTTAAAGCAGGAGGTGTTTCATCCTGTGTTTTGTATCTCAGTAGGCTCAGTGTCCCTGTCAGGCAGTGCCATGCCCTAGACCCTGTTTGGTAGTAATCCTGCCGTGTCAGCCTTGAACCTGACAAACTGCTAGACAGGCAACTTAGTATTCACTCTAGTAGCTATATGTTGATAATCAGATAATTGGCATTCTGAATGCTCTGTCTTGCTAGCAATCCTAAAGATCTGCTGCTATAGGTCAAAGACCTGATCAAAGCCCACCAGCCCTAATTTGCAATGCTAATCGCCCCCCAACAAATAATTGTCCTTAACAACTGCGTTAAATGAACCTCTTTGAAGCCCTCATAATGTGCCTTTTGTCTGTGTAAGAGACATAATAGCACAGGGCTTTGAATTCTGTGGAGAATACACTGCCCCCTGTTATTAACTCGTTAGACCTCAACGCTTTGATTCCGAGCCATTGTCTGACCTTCCCACTCTGAGTAAGTGGCCTGGGTAACATCACAGTGAGTATTCCAGCTGACTACAGTACATACAGTCAGATCGTTGTACATCTTTAATATGCTGTTCCGGCATTCGGGCGAAAGTAATAAACCAATGTAAATGTAGGAGTGGAGATGGATAATTTTCGTGTTAACAAGAAGATAAGCATTAAGCAAACATGGAAATTAGCAATGCACTGCGCAAACATGGAAATGCAATTCTCCGGGCCGAAAGCGAAAAAAGTGTGAGCACATCAAATAACAAAAGCTGGTAGAGATTCCAAATGGATAATTAACAGCTTCCTTTCCATTATAATTGGAATCAGGCTAGCCCGTTCCTGGGAAAGAGGGCAGAAAATTGAATTTGTGTTGTGCAGATAGAAATTACTGCCATTCTCCACCTTAATGAGATGTCTTTGCTGAAATCATACCGTGGGCAGCCATGCCGCCATGCAGCGCTCAACATATGGCCACTATCTATACCCACATCTCCCTCTTGGAGCTTCTGTCTTTGAGATATGTCTCCAGACTCTGAGGCACATTCTGGCTGCCTTTTTGCACATTGCTGCCATCTTGTTTCCCTCCTCAGACAGATTAAAAGAAAATATCTTGTTTCTGAGGTCTGTTTTTCTTTGTTGTAATATGCTCTCTTGATCGGAGGTTGTACATGTGAACGCCGTCCAAAGTATTGGATTCTTAAAGACTGGTTCAGCACAAAGCACCCGGCTCAAAATTAATTGATAGATCAGATGAAAACGGGGCGGATATTATCATCCCATTCCAGATGGTCATTTGGATGTCGACAAATGGTCCGCTGAGCAAGTCCCACAGAGATTAAAATATTAAGCATGCATTTACAAATCTCTCCTGGCACAAAAACAAAAATGAAATTAAGGGGATTCGCCATGCGAGAACAATGAGCAGTTGACTAATGGCTCGTTCACTTCCTTCATCACAGCCCAGGTAGCTGGTAGGCCGGGGAGGCTGCAGTATTTGCATGTTAATGCAGCGGCTGAGACTGGGCAAACACACACACACAGCGGATCAACCTTGTGGTGACATTAAAGCTCTGCGGCCGCATGCAGGGAGACTACCTCTCTGCCCTAAGATATACTCCAGCTCTGCCTCATGCTCGTGCTGCGTTTTGTATTTCTGTGTGTGTATTTTGGACTGAAATCTAAACTTTAAACACCACATTGAAGTTCTAACTAAAAAATTGAAATTCACTCTTGGCTTCCTGTACAGACTTAAACGTTGTTCTTCAACTTCTTCCCATAAAAGGTTGGTCTCTGGCTTATTCCTGTCCCAGCTGGACTACGGTAATACCATTTATAGATTTGCCTGTCCCACTGTTTTGGCCAAACTTGACCCACTCTACCATGCTTCACTGCGTTATGTATCAAATGCACCCTATAGGACTCATCATTGCAAACTGTATAGCCTAACTGGATGGTCCTCACTTAGTATGCGTAGGATGCAGGATTGGTTTTTGTTATTGTACAAAGCCATTTTAGGTAAGCTTCCACTCTATATATGTGCCAGATTTGCTCCAGTTTGTGACTCTTACAACCTCAGAACCAGTGCCTGGATACGGTTCCAGGTACCTGCTGGAAAAAGGAATCTTTTTTATTATGGTCCTTGGTCTAGGAATGACCTTCAATCAAGCCTCAAACTGATGGCACTTGCCCCAATAGCCTGTTTTAAATTGAAGTTGTCTGAAGTCCTTACCACCAGCTGCTCTTGCAGTAATAAGTAGTGCACCTTTCTTACTGTCCTAATGTGCACAATGTAGTGACTGCTTTTTCTTTACTTAGTTGTGTTTTCTGTATTTTATATGTATGTGTTATGTGTAACGTTGCTGCCTTCTTGGCCAGGTCAGCATTGTAAATTAGATTTTGTCTCAATGTTTTCATCTGGTTAAATAAAGGTTAAATAATATTAAAATAAAATGTCCCACTGCTATGTACAGTTTTGTGTGATTGATGCACCAAACAGGAAGTCTCCACGTTTATGAATTGTTTTCATGTTTTCACTTACCTCTGTGACTGTGATGGTTAATGTGTTTCCTCTGAGCCCTGACGCCTCTCCTCTCTCCCCCGTCTTTCATCAGGAGGTGATGCAGATGGAGCGGCAGCTCGGGGGTCGGCTGATTGACGAGCCTCACATCCTGCTTTTCAAAGACAGCTACCACAACCTGCGCCTCTCCATCCACGACATGCCCCAGGCGCACTGGAGGAGCAAGCTGCTCGCCGGCTACCAGGTGTGTTGGGCTGCAGGCCACAGGAAGTCACTTAAGATCAGAGTGGGAGCACGGAGCTGTAAAACAAGTGCCTGGCTGAATCTGTCAAATATGTGGAGCAGCAGTTACAGGGCTTTCGAATGTATTTGTTTGTATACTCAAATCAAAACCCACAGCGTCTCGAGTTATTTTAAATTAGCTTTCCAGATAAATTAAAGAAGAATGGAGTACGTGTCTGCAATGTAAGTGAGTAATCACAAGTCCTTCAAAAACAACTTTTCATTGTTAATGAGGGTCTCTCTTGAAAGTTGTTTTAATCCGAGTTGGCTCAGTTTTAATTAATTGTGTTTTGGTTTGGCTTCAGTTGATCACTTTAAAGACAGTGTTTTTCACTCTGCTGCTGCACGACTCAAATAACCTTTCCATTCTTGGAACAACTTTAAGTGATGCGTTGGGAGTCAAAGCAACATTTTCAGTGTGGGCTCCTCCATGTATGCTTTTGTCCTCTTGTGGCTCTCTCCAAGGTGTAAATGTGTGCTATAATGGAGCTGGGCTGTGTGCACTAACCCAGAGCTGCAAGCTGATTGATTATCCGAGATGTCGCTCTCTCAAAGGGAGCGCAGATGAAATATTAGAGCACTATGTAAATATCTAAAACTACCCTGCACTCGCCGCACCTGCGCGTCCCCCTGCTCTGCAGCTCGGCCTCCACGCGAGCCATGATGGCTGTTCAAAGAAGTAGAAAATGTTCTGGCTGCATCTCTGTGAGCACTGAGCACCGGGTCCCCACAGAGAACACACAGGCGCTGCCAAGCAAGCAGCGGCAGCAACAATGCACCCAGGAAGGGGCTTATTTCTCTGGACTGTGTCTGTTCATTCGGAAGTGTTATTCCCCTCTCAGCAGTGCGGTCAAAAAAGGCCTTTAGTCTCCCTGGGGCACCTCGTGGAGACTTTTGTGTGTTTCACCCCCTCTGAAGTCCGTCTCCCTGGGTAACAGTGCCCCCACTTGGTGAGCAGCCTGATCTGCAGTCCCACTCCCCTCCAAGGCTCAGCTCCTGTCAGCTGTTGATCCCAGGGTGAAGTCAGGAGTCAGTGTGCCCTGTTTTATTTTTCCTCTCTAAGGGGTTACTGCTTTGCTCCTCTTGGGATATGGAAATGAAGCATGAATATGGAGCAAAGGAGAGAAAGATGTAGAAATTGTCAGCCTTGAATAAATTCTAGCAAACACTCCCTGGTAGACAGGAGCTGGTGCTGTTCAGTGTTACTACTCAAAGCGTTTACACGCAACCCCGTCACATGATGCGTTTTAGATTCAAAGCAGTGATGTTAAACTTTGGACACCATCAGCATCATTTGTATCGCAGCCCAGAAATGCACACACATTGCATACAAAGAGAGGAAAGGTCCCTCATGCCAAAGATATATATAAAGTGTTATCTCCTGAAATAAACTTACTTGTTAGTTTGATTGCTTGTCATCAGCTCAGACAAGTTTGCTCCCTCTCTCAGTAATAGCCCATTATCTCCCTTTACCCTAGCCTACTAGTGTCAGTCGGCTGCCTGCGGTATATTTAGCCATGTTCACCTGACACTGACAGCTTCTGTCAGTGTAATTAATGATGATCTCAGCGTATTGTAGGTAGGCGGTCCTGTTATGCTGCGTGTTAGACATGCGGTTCTAACTGAGCCCCTGTTTTACCGTTTGTGTGTGCCGCGTGTCTCTTTCTGCAGGAGATCCCCTTCTACCACATCTGGAACGGCTCCCAGCGGTACCTGCACTGCACGTTCACTCTGGAGCGGCTCAGCCTCAGCACCTGCGAGCTCACCTGCCAGCTGTGCGTCTGGCAGGTGGAGGGGGAGGGGCAGAGCTTCAGCCTCGACTTCAATATTGCCAAGGTAACGTTATGCATTACAACTGTCTTAGAGCTAGCGACTCATTATGCAACCGCCGTTATTCAGTATTTTCTTCAGTAATAAAGGAATGATACAGTGCTGGTTTTCTGAAGGCTGTGCTCTATGGCTGTTATTCCCAGCAGGACACCCGAGCTGTGGACGCAGAGTTCCTGCTAATGGACATTAGCGCCTCAGCTCTAGCGGGGCCCAGCGCCTTTCAGATCCCGTACCTCATCAGGCAGAAGATCTGCAGCAGCCTGGACGCCCCCTGCCCCAACGGAGCCGACTGGAGAATGCTAGCACAAAGACTTAAACTTGAGAGGTAAATACGAACTGTGCAGCACCACAATGCCTCATCTGATCAATGATCTGTGCAGCGGCCGGAACAGGCAGCTACCATAAAGGTAGTGAAGAAAGGCAGCAGAGCCTCATTTATCCCCTGGAGAATACATGCTGCACAGCAGTATGTAGACAACACTAGACACACAGCTTGTTAAAAATAATGAACGTTTAATCAAACTGATTGTAAAAGGTCATGCTATCGTAGAGGTTAACATGTTGCAATGTAGCCAGCTATTGCACACAAAGCAGTGCACAGTGCATCACAGCAGTCGCATGTTATTCCTTCACTTTAGGTAAACAAAGTTCTGCTTGAGCAAGCTAATCCTCATCACACAGCTAACCTTATAGGATTAATGTGGACTTGATGGATACTGCTATCATTCCTCAGAGAAAACCCAACCCCCATCTTCTTTTTTTTCTCCTCAGAACAGGTAAGCAGCTTAAAGTCTGAGGCTAAACTTGTACCTGCTACATTCTGCTTAACAGTTGTAATTGGTAAGGTAGCAAGGTAGCTGCCCATCAGCCGATCATGTTTGGATCTGTGCCGACTGCAATTCATCCTCGCACCAACTGTACTCTATTCCCGGAGCACCTGAAACAGGATGCATTGATCCCTTATCCTAATTTCTAGCCCATAATGAGATCAAATGGGTACACTTAATTTGTCCACTCAACTTTATTTAGCCCAATTAATCACAAATTGAATTGATGCACTACAGGTTTAATTAGCAGTGTTTTGCTCAACATAATCAATTCTCATTTAGGCCTCAGGAAGGAACAACTGCTCTGTTGTTTGATCTGTCCTTAACAACATGTTTTTCCTGAATAGGCAGCCGCTCCTTGGCATTCTGTCATGCTGCAGTTCTGCGTTTGTTTTCCTTGTGTATAAAGCGTTCAGACCGAGCGGAACGGGTCCAATCAATAAAACTTAAAATGCAGAGAGCCTTTTTATTTGATCTTTCTCTCCTAAGACTGAGCGAGCGGCCGTGTCTGAGCCATACAAGATAAGCCGGTGTTTCACACAGCGAGGTGAATAAGCGGGGCTGACACATCGCACACTAAGCTCTGTCTTCTTTTTTTTATCTGAATAATGACACTGAGGTTTGTTCCCAGACCATTTTTTGACCAACACTTCCCTTTGTTGTGCTCTCCCGACGCAGAGGGAAGGCAGTGTGCACTATACAGGCCAATCGACTGAAAGCAGCAGAGTGTGTGTACTACCAAAGCAGCCACATGTTTATAACCATCACATAACGCTTCACTTGGCAAACAGGAGATATGGGAGGTAACCTTTCCTCAAGGTGAAAGGGGTGTTTTAGGCTTCTTGTCTCACCCCCTCTCCCATGGAAAAACACTCACACAACACAATCTCTCTTTGTGCCAAGAGTTTTCTCCCTTTTTTCTGAATGCCATGTGTGCTCTACATAGCAGTTAAGGCCCCAGACATTTGGAGAACAGAAAAAGGCCATTAAATCAAACAAGCATGTTCTGGGGACCGGGGGGATCAGGGCCCACTCAACATCAAATATAGAGCGGGCCGGGGCCACTGCTTTGTTGTCATTGATTGGGCTTGATCGTAAAGGTTCTGCTCCTAAAATGGAAAAGGTCACTTCCGACTTAACTGTGAAAAGTCTATATAGGATTTACAATATGGGATTTAGGGCAATTTCAACATCAAATAAAGAGGAATGAGGCTTAAGCTTCAGATAGAACGTTGCTGGAGATTCTGTATTTGATGGCAGTTCCAGGAGCTGTTCGTATACCTTTTATCATGTTTTACTTACAGTACAGCTCCAACCACAGCATATCGAGATGTAGCAGTATAACACACAATAAAACCTGACATTGATGGAGTTCCAAAAAGCATTAGCTCTATAAAGCACCGGCAGGAAAGGCTTTCTTAAGACACAGTTATTATAGCGAAAATGAGATACTGTCCGTTTTGATATGTGCACATCACTTGATTCAATAAAAGCGTCTCATTGTTTCCTCCCTGTTATGTTCTCCTCTCTCTGCAGACACATGAGTTTCTTTGCATCCAAAGCGAGCCCCACCTCTCTGATCCTGGACCTGTGGGAGGCGCAGCATTTCCACAGCGGCAACATCAACCAGTTGGCCACGGTCATGGCTGACATTGGCAAACAAGAAGCCATGATATTCCTGGTCTCTGATGGCGAGTGCTAACCCAGAAAAGGGGAGAGACTGGTGCAGAGGAAAAGTACAGAACACACACCGAAAAACAAGAAATACGGCAGCAGGAATCCAAGAGCAGAGCTGTCCCCAAGTCCCTCTTCTTCACTTCAGAAGATTACTTTCTATAGGATTCAGTCCCAACATCCCATCCAACAGAGTCAGAATCTTTAAATGAAAAACCAAATGAGAGTTTGGGTGTGTGGGGGAAATGTATTATTGAGATAAAAGAAAATACGTGTCGTTTTCCATCAAAATGTTAAGTTAAGTTGGTCCACTTTTACGTCAAAGAACTAATTAAATTATCTTCATGCCTTTTTATATTAACAAATAGGCCATGTATGGCTAATAAGGAGCAATATGCAAACATAATGATGATGGCCAATATTTAAAATTCAATGAATACACATAAAAGGAAAGGGAGGTGACATAAGGAGCCAGTCATTTCAGGTTAAAGAGAACAGGGCGAAATATGCAATTGGCATGTTGGTTATGACATCATCTCAGACATTGAACATATTTCCGTCATTAGGGTCTGTGAGCGTCCCCTCGCCAACCCCTGTGATAATATACAGGCGTGTCTTTATTGTTTCCTTAAACACAGAGAGCTTGTAGCACATCCTGGATCTGCAGGTTGAAAATAGATTGTATGTCAGAGGCCCAAAAAACCATCTCATCGTGTTTGTGTTTTAGTCCGGCCGCTATCACTGCTGTGAATGTAACATCTTGACATCTTGATTCAGAGAGATGCTTCACAGCCTCCTGCTTCTAAATCAATATTTGTGGGTTTAGGTTCTTTGAACTTTTTTGGAGGGAGGAGTGAGTAATATCTTCACTCAAGTTCTATTTCAGAAGCCATATCCTTCTGAAGCCTGTGGTTTTGATTCGTCCACTGTACTTCACGTCTCCTATTCCCCCCAATCGCTCATAGTGGCGTTTCCTTTGTTTTAAATTCCACTGCTAATGGCCGAAAGGCATTTCTAGCTGCATATATGTGAACACTGAATGTCGTAAAATGTAATTTCTGAAAATACATTTTGCCCCTGATTACGTTAATTCTGTAGCAGAGATGACGTTAATGGCCCAAAGGGATATTATCCCATAAAAATGATGCGGAACGCTTTCCACATCAAATATCTGACAACGCATTTCTTCACCAGATTACAAGAGTAGTTGTTTTGTTCATAATTCATTAGGCAATGTTGGTAGAAGTTCTATCATTATTGTTAGCTGTGTGGCAAACAGTATTTCTACATCAAAGAAAGGCCTGTCTCTGTGGGAAAGTTAAGAGTGGCTTATTCATAATGCCACGCTTCTGTTCACAAACGATGCTTTGAAAGGGTCTTTCCTTTTGTGATTTCTAGCCAGTGTGGCAAAAAAATGATCCGGCAGATTCATAAACTGCAACCACGCATTTGCTTATTATATTTTGCTACTTTGCATTCATTTTACAGTTATTTTTTTATTTTGTATTAATGGATTTGTCAAGGTCTGGCAACATTAATACACAGAGTATCTTTAAAGTCCACTGTTTTAGTAAAAAAGCTTTGAAAAGGTGTGAGCAATCCCAATTAGCCATAGTCCTCTCTGCGTCTGCCTCAGGGTTGCATGTGAAGTTGTTGAAGCTATAGAGAGCCCGTTTGATTCCTAAGCTCCTGTGGCTTCAACCTTTAACACTAACTGGAGCCTCTTTATGATTGTCAGATATCTGGAATGTACATTTATGTTTCCTTGTAGTGGGGAAAAGGATGTTTTTATTTTCCTTTTTGAAATCTTTGTTTTAGTGTGTGGCATCTCAGCACCTGTTGGCCCCTGTCATCCTAACAAACACGCCTCCTATTAACCAACACGTTTCTACAAGCCCCATCTAAGGGATGCAGAGGTGCCATCAAATAATAACTTTTTTTAATAACTTAAAGAAAACCTTGGATCAAGCCCCTTTCTGATAAAATGGCGATATCACCTTAAATAAATCTTTTCATGTTGAAATGGATCGTCGTCACATGTAATATGTAAATACTTTTTCTATACCAGCTGTGTGCTGTCACTTTGCATACTGTATATCAGCAGAATTGGTAACCAAAGTTTTATGAGTATCATTTGAGGCCACTACATCCTCACGTTGTACCCATTGCATATCGTTTCAGCGTTGTTTTACTCTCAGAATAAAATAAGTCAGTTGCTGTCTCTAAAGTGCGGGCTTAAAGTCCTAATCCTTTCTTTATCTCATTTCCTCGCTTTTGTCTTTGAGGCAAGTAAATGCTGTTCGTTCAAGCGGTAATGTGTCAGTTTATTTTGTCACTTTGTAAAGAAATGTAAATTATATTTTAATATGAAGCCAAAAAAAGACACTTAACTGGCGCAGCATTTGTCAAGTCTAAACCGTGACGTGTTTGCCTATATACTGTTCTTTGGCGATCTAGCAGTGAAGACTTTTTGCAGTGTTAAGGGTTTAGAGACTGTTTTACAGGAAGTTTCTCTACATATTTTGTTCGTCCTTAATCTGCATATGTCTAGCTGATTATTTCTCTAACTGTAAGCATTTAAATACAAGGTGGAAATAGTCCCTAATGCTGAGTGATCACTACACTGGAACTGTGTGGAGGCTGCTTTGGGGGACATCAGTTCCAGGACACTGACAAGCCTGTGTTGACACAGCACGTTTAGATGAGCCATGGCAGTTGTACAGTCAGACTGTGTGTGTGTGCCTGTGTGTGAACCTTTATCACCCCTGTCATTGTGTTGTCGAAGCACATTTCCGTATTGTAATTCACCAGCCGCCATGTTCAGCAACTATCTTCACATCTAACTTGTCCAAGATATCTAAAAGGATTGAGCGTGTGATGAATACAGCTCCCGTCCTGAAGGAGTCTGGACCTGAGGGTGGTGTAAGATGTGTAATGCACATTTCCTTCAAAGTTTTGGGGACATTTTTACATCTCACAATTGTACTTTGTGTCACTCATTACTGCTAAGTGTCAAGGATGTTAGTGTGTGTGATTGGTGTGTGCATCCCCCCCCCCCCCCCCCCCCATCACTCTGACTGAACAATAGACTTCTGTACTTGTGAATGGTTTTTCTATTTTGTTCCTTGCCTTTCTGCAAGTCAAAAATGCTGTATTTATTACATGCCACAGCGCTTATGCAATTGTATAATCTTTTAGTTTTGTTCGTTATTTTTTTTTACCTTTTGTGTTCCTTATCGTCAATGTAAATTGTTGTCAAAACTTTTGTGGCAATGGAGGATCTTCTGCTAAAGGAGATTTTCTGTACTTTTTGGACAATGATATGGATTTGTGGGTAGAATTTTGGAAATTCGTTTCTAAGTGCTTTCAAGTATTTACTTGGCCTTATGTATATATATCTATCTATGACATTTCAGAAAGGTATGTATAGTAATTCAACCTGAAATTGTTGTAAATAAATTATATATTGTTAAATCAACGACTGGATCTCTCACTTGAAACATTGACTGTTGCTCATAAAAGTAATTTAAAAAGGAAAATCAACACTATATGTAAAGTGTTTTGTATTTGCTTACTCTGACTACACAATGTCTGGTTTAAAGGAATATTGGACATTTTATAATTCAATGTTGAGTTAAATAAAAAGCCCAATCAGATGGAGATAGCATAAAGCTGTAAATGAATGGAGGAAAGAATACTAGATTGTTTTCTATATAGAGAACACTAAGGATGTACTAGTGTCTTTTATCCAGGGTTTTTACAACAGCTGTTTTTTTAGAGCACTTTTAGTACTCATAAGTCCATTGTCCTCTTGTCAGGGAGCAGGTGTTGGTGAGAGCAGAGAGAGCCAGGACATCAATCAATGGAAAATCTTACAGATGGGTTCAGTGCTTGGCATTACTGCATTATCTTATTTGAAACGCCCAACAGCTATAAAAACACTTACAGGCCCATTCTGCAGCAATATAAATACATATCCAGCCATGACAGGAAAGCACTCTGAGGAATAATCACAATATCAGGTAACACGAGGGACAAAATCACGTGTTTTTGTTTTCTTACATTTAAATGTCAAAATAAATGATAATTTCAAAGGCTTTGATTCACCTCCTAGCAGTGGAACATTTAAAACAAGAGTAGCACGTTCTTTATGTCGCTGTGACATTTAAATATGGATCAATTGAGGATTAATACAGGACGTTGTTAACTACTCCCCTCCTCCCTTTAGATGCGGCTCATCAGAGAACATTCTGCTGCTTCTGTGGAGAGGAGCAGGGTCCAGCCGAGCAGAAATGGGACACCCCCTTTTCTGCTTGACTGGTCGCCATTACGTTAATAGGCACTGCAGCAGGAGTCATGAGTGGGCCGGGGTCCTGAACGAGGCCACCACTTCTCCACACTTAGCAGAGGAGTAGTGGCAGATCATTACTGCAATATGTGACATTATTAAAGGCTAAATGACTCCTTTCAACTGGGGAGGTACTGGCCTGATCATACTTCAGACTGAACAAGGAGGACATTAGTAGAGTTGTGAAAAATCTTCACTAACGACTACAATTAAATGTAGATGAACTGCAGGGGCACTTTTCAAAGGTCTGATTCTCAATAGGACTTAAAAAGTTGGTGATGACATGAAACAATTCCTTGACTACTTCCAGTTTTACAACACAACAGCATTCGTTATTACAGGCAGTAACATGTGGACTGTTTTATTAGCAAAGTAACAGTATGTAAAGCTAACGGTAAGCCTCATATATAGAAACAAAGTCTGTAGGATAGAAAAAAGGGTGACTCGGTGTGTGGCCGGCAAAGAAGAGATGTAGAACGTGTGCGAGTGTGCCTGAGGGCGGAGCGGGGTGAAGAGAGCAGGGAGAGAAGCGTTCCTGCCTCTGAAGACGGAGCTCGCTCTCACACTGGAGCGAAGGCATGGCCTTTGCACAGGGGCTTATCCTTCTTTGAGTAGAACGTCTTCCCCTCCAGGTTGATTTGGCAGAGCTTTAAAGATGAAAGGAGACAGACAGGGACAGATTGAGAAACTGGGACATAGTAGATACCACACTTTTAACACTGCCAATGTGAATTCACACTATTTCCTACTGGCCAGGGCAGGCACATATTATTTACTTGACTCCATTTACTTTCAGTTTTCCCTCACAGAGTGACAGAAAGAGTGATAGAGTGCAGGTGACAGAGGGGTTCTGAGATGGAGGCAGATTTTTCAGGTGGCATTGTGCTGGGACAGCCAGAAGAGCCGGAGCCCTGCAGGGAGCCAGATCAATCAAAGTGACTTACAGCACAGACGAAGCACGTATCGTGCCAGCTGTAGCCCAAGGCCTCCAGAAACCGATCGCCGGCATCAATCTTAAAGTCACAGCCGTGGCATTTGGTGCCAAACATCTTCTCATAGTCTGGAGAGAGAGAGAGAGAAAGGTGAGGGGAGGACAGGTGGTGGTGAGTGGCAGAGATATATCCATCAGAATCAAATAAAACAAATTCAAAAGAGCTTTTATCATCCTGGAGATCAGGTCAGGCTTCCTCCTGGCCTCCACAATCACCATATGTAAACACCACTTAACCTTTATGGGATGTTCTGGAGCACAGTGTGAAATAGGTTTCCACCTCCATACACACACACACACACACACACACACACACACACACACACACACACACACACACACACACACACACACACACACACACACACACACACACACACACACACACACACACACACACACACACACACACACACACACACACACACACACACACACACACACACACACACACACACACACACACACACACACACACACACACACACACACACACACACACACACACACACACACACACACACTTGAAGCGAAATGTTGTCTCTTCTCCTTATTTGGCATTTGATACTATGCCATTTGTTTTATTTCGTCCCCTCACTGTACATCATTGCCTTTCCAGAGTGTAAGGGGGGGGCGGGGTGGTGGGAAGGGGGATTAGGATGAGGGGAAATTGCTCCAGATACTTAACTGGATTTCTCTTTCATCACAAGGACTCTTGGGAGAGTGTCGGGTTATAATGCCGCTTCTCAAGAGTGAGTGGGTGAGAGAGACACAATCCCTGAAAGATGCTGAGGCAGCAGAATGTTTATCAGGGCTAGAGGCATTATTCGGAGTATGAATACTCAGGTTGTGGCTTCGCCTTCGATAAAGCAGCGATCCACGTCAGAGCCTGGGTAGTAAGCGAGAGGCACGACGCCCCGCTAAATCATTTACCGCATAATAGAAGAGCACACACCATTCATAAAATCCAATAGAGAAATGTACGAAGTAAACTGGAGCTAAATAGATTATAGCAGATGAAAACATCACACTTTATGATGGACTGTGGTGCGCTCCGAGAGATTCATGATGTACGCTCATGCCAAACCCAACAGCTATAATACAACAATGCAATGTTTTACAAATAGCTTGATAAAAAATATGAAAATGATTCAAGCAAATCTGAGAAGACGCCCTGCAGTGAGCAGTTTGTTTTCCAAAAGAAACTAGTTCATCAGAAAATGCACTCTGCGGGACCCCTGAATCACCCATCTTTCTTTGATGCGGCGCTACACTGTACGTAGCTCCAGCATCCATTTAAAGTGAAAGGATGTCACATCTTCTATCAAATAAGCTCGATCACAAACCTAATGCTGCGAGGCGGGGTGCCTCTGTTCTTCTACGTTGGGCCCAGTGCAGATTCTTGACTAATATATAAAGCATGGTTTAGTTACAGGGGTGAAGATGTTCTCAGTTGGCACCGGAACGAATCAATCTGCACACTATGGGTTTTCAGCAAGCTGTCTTTACTTTTTGCCAGTATTTCATATGTTCTGCTTAAGCATTACATTTCATCTTGGTGTAGAGATAGATTTTCTTTTGAAAACTGAGGTTTCTGTGGTTGTTCCGGTTTGTTCAGCAATGGTGGTTACAACTGTGTATTTTCTTCATTCCTCCACTAGAAACCACATTAATGAAGTTGCCTCTGTGTTTCCAGAAGAGGATTTTTCACCATGGAGATTCCTGTATTGTGAAGCCTCAAGATGGAACTATATATATATATAAAAAAGTATTTAGTCAGCCACCAATTGTGCAAGTTCTCCCACTTAAAAAGATGAGAGGCCTGTAATTTTCATCCTAGGTACACCTCAACTATGAGAGACAGAATGAGAAAAGAAAATCCAGAAAATCACATCGCAACTTGGTGTGAAGAAATCAACTGTGGGCACAATTATTAGAAAATGGAAGACATACAAGACCACTGATAATCTCCCTCGATCTGGGGCTCCACGCAAGATCTCACCCCGTGGGGTCAAAATGATCACAAGAACGGTGAGCAAAAATCCCAGAACCACACGGGGGGACCTAGTCAATGACCTGCAGAGAGCTGGGACCAAAGTAACAAAGGCTACCATCAGTAACACACTACGCCGCCAGGGACTCAAATCCTGCAGTGCCAGACGTGTCCCCCTGCTTAAGCCAGTACATGTCCAGGCCCGTCTGAAGTTTGCTAGAGAGCATTTAGATGATCCAGAAGAGGATTGGGAGAATGTCATATGGTCAGATGAAACCAAAATAGAACTTTTTGGTAAAAACTCAACTAGACGTGTTTGGAGGAGAAAGAATGCTGAGTTGCATCCAAAGAACACCATACCTACGGTGAAACATGGGGGTGGAAACATTCTGCTTTGGGGCTGTTTTTCTGCAAAGGGACCAGGACGACTGATCCGCGTAAAGGAAAGAATGAATGGGGCCATGTATCGTGAGATTTTGAGTAACAACCTCCTTCCATCAGCAAGGGCATTGAAGATGAAACGTGGCTGGGTCTTTCAGCATGACAATGATCCCAAACACACCGCCCGGGCAACGAAGGAGTGGCTTCGTAAGAAGCATTTCAAGGTCCTGGAGTGGCCTAGCCAGTCTCCAGATCTCAACCCCATAGAAAATCTTTGGAGGGAGTTGAAAGTCCGTGTTGCCCAGCGACAGCCCCAAAACATCACTGCTCTAGAGGAGATCTGCATGGAGGAATGGGCCAAAATACCAGCAACAGTGTGTGAAAACCTTGTGAAGACTTACAGAAAACGTTTGACCTCTGTCATTGCCAACAAAGGGTATATAACAAAGTATTGAGATTAACTTTTGTTATTGACCAAATACTTATTTTCCACCATAATTTGCAAATAAATTCCTTAAAAATCAGACAATGTGATTTTCTGGATTTTTTTTTTTCTCATTTTGTCTCTCATAGTTGAGGTATACCTACTGTAGGATGAAAATTACAGGCCTCATCTTTTTAAGTGGGAGAACTTGCACAATTGGTGGCTGACTAAATACTTTTTTGCCCCACTGTGTGTATGTGTGTATATATATATATATATATACATATGTCTGAATAAGAGAAAATCCTTGAGCGTGAGGACATTCAAACTCAACATTCAGCATTAGCTATTAATTACTGTTCCGATTATTATTACTCACATTTAATGTTTATGTTTACCAGATACATGTGATGGGAGCGATTGTGGGTGTGAGGAAAAGTCAGATGAATTGGGTTTATAAGAATCAGATTCATGTGCTCGACCAACATTATTAAATAAAGTCTATCAACTTAAATGTAATTTAGAAGCACATCTCATCCCGTGCTTTACAGCACAGATGGTGTTGCTAATCTCCTAACACGGAGCATTAAGAGCAGCAGATCAGGGTGCAGATAAAGTATGGCTGTCTGGAAGTCCTTCATTTAGAACTGTGTTTAATTAAGTTTCTCCAAATCAGCTACTGTCTTTTAAGATTAGTTAATAGTTTTGTAATCATTTCCTAATTGTTGTGAAAGAAAGGCAAAGTAATGGTGAAGTTAGGGGGTAAGGTACTAGCTCAATTGTCTCACCTTTCTCACAGTAGGGTTCTCCCTCCTCCATGTAAAAGGCTTGGTTCCTGATGGCAGTCTTGCAGGCTGCACACTTGAAACACTCAACATGGTAGGTCATCTTCAGGGCATGCATGATTTCCTGACAATGGGAGAAACAGAATTCATTTTCAAGTGTAAAATATCTTTAATTATTCCATGCATCTGGATTGTGTTTTGATTTGCGTTTCACCCATCAGTGCACTTCTTACCCCGGTGATCTTCTTTTTGCACTTGACACAGTTGGGAGCGTATCGGTTGTCGTGGCACTTGGTGCAGTAGACAGACCCTCTCTCCTCGAAGAAGCCACCCTCCTCCAGGACCACCTTACACTGCGAACACGTAAACTCCTCCGGGTGCCAGGAACGGCCCAACGCCACCAGGTACCGACCCCTGGAACGCACACACACACACACACACACACACACACACAGGTTAGCAGCACATCAGAGGCATTATAGAAATCTGCTACATCCCTTTCTTTATAAGGGAAGCAGTGCTCCAATGGAAATGTCCTCACATGACTAACAACACTCACACATTGGCCCTGCTGAGAAATGTAAACAAATCTGACACACTTGTGTTTTCTCTCAATAGTAACAAGAATGAGAACTAAGGTTTCTGTTATCTGTGAAATGTGTGAAATAAGGTTTAATATATTTCTTCTCCCAAGTGATAAGAAGAGGTCTAAAACCCAATTATGATTCCTGACATACAGTTCTGATATGGTGAAAAGGCTCTTTGCTTCTCACCTTATGATTTTGTTGCAGGCCCCACAGAGCGGGGTCCTGCCGCTCTCTTCGGGCGCCTGCTGCGCTGCCTGCAGGATGGAGCTGCGGTTCTGCATGGGAGTGGGCTGGGCCGGCTGCTGGTGCTGGGTCACCACGGTGCTGGTCTTATCTGGCCGGAAGCGGTCAGCAAAATTAGGGTCAGTGACCCACGGGGGTCGAGATGAGGGACCCGAGCTGCGTGCTGGGGCCGCTGCAGTCTTAGTGCCTGAGTAAAATTAAAAAAATAATGATTTTGTTTTGGGATAACAGCACTTGGAAAAACTTTGCTGTGACTTTTAATAATTCAAATGGGATGGGGTCACTTTTATGTAATATACCCCCCTCTCTTGAGATGTATGTAAGAGTTGTGATACGATGCTGATGCTCATGTATTGACACGTCATGAGAATCTATTAGCACAACCTCTACTGGAAGCTGCTGGGTTTCTTTATACACATCAGCAGGAGCAGAAACTCACCATCTGGTTTGTCTGCTGCCTGGGCCTTGGCAGGTGAGGGAGTTGGCTCAAGGCTGTTGGAAGAAAATTACTAATTAGAAAACACACACGTACAGGCACACCTCAGTAACCATGGCTACAACTCAATAAACGTCATGTTTGTATTACAGCAGCCATGGCTGTCTCCATTATGTAGAGTTTCAGATTACCTGTTTACTACAGCTGGCGTCATCATCATTAATATTATGAATTATAATAATGTCAATCATTAGACAGGATTAGCATGGGGTTTCTCACCTGTTGAGAGTGTAGGTGTCGTACATTCAGGTGGATTTTAAAGAAAAATACACTGCAATAGATTTAGGAATTGATTTGGAGGACATTTAACATGAAAGCACAAGCCTCTGTGAGACTAAATCAATGAAGTAATTCAAGTGATCAATGCTGAAAAACAGATAACACTGTGTGCATTTTGTGAAGACATTATAGCTCTGCATCAGAAGGACTCCAGACCCCCGCTCTAATGAGAGCAATCACAACCTCTCTCGGTGATTGACGTCCCTCACAAGAAAAGTTAGAGAAGAAAATCAGATCCGTGCTCTCAGATTTGGAAGCCGCAGAGTTTAGCTTCAAGCCTGCCTGTGCAACAGTGTTGAAATAAAGAGTTGTTTCTACATTTCAAAGTTCTGGTACCCGCAGCAAGTGCTACTATACTCAGAAAATCTTCAAACCATGACAGAAAAGGAAAAACAACTTCTGAGCCAAGAGAGTGAGCTCTGGAGACTTCTTATCTTGGGAAAAAATATAACAACGCCTTAGGCATCCATCATGTGTACATCATCAACTGTGCCATCTACAATTCACTAATGAAAGATGATGAAACCTTTTTTCATTTACAAAGAAGAAATTGCCCCTCAACAGCGTTGTTCTTTAGCATCGGCTGCATCAGGTTAAGTCTGACAATCAATGGTATTTCTCATGTAGCCCCAAAAAGGAACACAGGAAGTTACAGCGGCAGGAGAAGTTACAGACTTAATACTGGGAGCTATCTAGCAAAATTAAAATTAAAAAACTGCTATTTTCCAACAGCATACTCTGGATAATAAAAGCATATAAAATCCCTCCGCATAAGTAAGAACACTGCTTGCAGGGCTGGTGACAGATAGAGAGAGAGGCAAATGTTCAGAAATTAAGGAAGGTAAGTCCCCCTTCTTACCAGGAGATTTTTGAAAAAAGTTACACAAATATAGAGTGAAAAAGAGAGAGGATGCTGATCTCTGTCAGCTGGGTCAAACAAAGGATAGAACAAACCTGGTCCCTCTGCAAAACACGCACACTGGTTTACCTGCCTTCTGGCACCCCCGAACAACTCAAGAAAAAGACGTTGCGGTGAACGCGGCGGCCCGCTACACCCCCTCGCCAACAGGCCAGTGGCCTGACCCCCCACACCTGAGAGTTGTGTTTGCTGCGCCTCGCTCCGGTGAAGGTTGCAGGTGCAAATTGGAGTACATCCTCTACAGCTGCTCCTTCCACCCCGCTGTGGCCTGGATCATGTTTCTTGACATTTTCACCGCTTTCAACATCCCCCTCCTGCTCAGTGTGATGCAGGTGCCGACAGGTTTTTTTTTTTTTTTTTTTTTTAGCCTTCCACATGGAGTCTTGCACATGATTACATTTACCGTTCACTCTTTACACCTGCCTTCTGATTCACAGTTTGTTTTGGCTTGCTCTCCTGCGGGATTCATCGACCTGAGCAATGAGCAGAGTAGGAGTGTGTTGGCAGCTCGACATCCGGCAGAGACACAAGCAGGTTCAGGTTTTAGATTGAGCAACAAGCCCCTGACATTTGTCACCCTCCAAAGAGTGGAGATAAAAGTGATGCAGCTCTGCGAGAACCTGAGTGTGACAAGTGACAACATGAGAAACAATGGTGGCACTCGCTGACGGGCGGGGGATGCACTGCTTTAATGGAACGTCATTCAACGTCCCTTGTGTGTTATTTACAAGGAATATAATGGCAAGAAAACTAAATGTGGCAGTCAATGTAGAGGCTACAGTTGTTTTTCTGTTATACTTTGGCATGTTAAAGTAATATTTCCTTTATCTTAACCATTATAAACGTTACCGGTGTGTGTCTACCACTGTCCTGCTATACTTCAATGTATTTAGATTTGATGATTGACTCCTAACTTACCAAATTTGACATTAGGTGCGTGGTGATGTGGATACACTTTCAAATAATTTGGACTATGGTGTCACTTGCAATATAAAATATTGTAATACACTGAACAAAAATATAAACGCAACACTTTTGTTTTTGCTCCCAATTTTCAAGAGATGAACTCAAAGATCTAAAACATTTTCTACATACACAAAATAACGGTTAGGTTAATAAGGGTTAGGTTAATGTTGAGTGGCCCATGGTGGTGGTGGGGTTATGGTATGGGCAGGTGTATGTTATGGACGATGAACACAGGCCACTCGATTCACAACATTACCCTAACCCTAACCCTAATCCTAACCCTCACACCAGATACTGACTGGTTTTCGGACCCCCCCCAGACCCCCCCCAATAAAGCAAAAATGCATGTTTCAGAGTGGCCTTTTATTGTGGCCAGCCTAAGGCACACCTGTGCAATAATCATGCTGTCTAATCAGCATCTTGATATGCCACACCTGTGAGGTGGGATGGATTATCTCGGCAAAGGAGAAGTGCCGACTATCACAGATTTTTTCAGATTGGTGAACAATATTTGAGAGAAATGGTTATTTTGTGTATATAGAAAATGTTTTAGATCTTTGAGTTCATCTCATGAAAAATGGGGGCAAAAACAAAAGTGTTGCGTTTATATTTTTGTTCAGTGTACATCCAAGTATCACCAATAACAAACTAATGGCCTGATCTTAATTATGTGTGAAAAGCTACACATTTCCCTTTCTAATGTAACTCACCTATTGATTTAAAATATCACCAACCTAAGTTTCCTTATTACCATAAATATTATTAATTATTCAAACTATGTAAGGTAGAACATAAATAATTTCTCTCACAATTATTTTGTTGTGCCACCTACAGGCAAATGTTTTGTACAATTTCCACTGAAGTGACTTTTGGTTGCAATCAAGGTATCTTTTTCATTACATTTAATCTTTTCAAATCTAAATGTACATCTTAAATCAGATGATGTAAATAGAACTGAATTTAAAATGACATTGACAATTGACATTGACATTACATCTCAATCTTCAAAAAGAGGCCACTGTACTGCAGCAACTAATCTAAATATGATAATGTTTATCTTTTTATTTAGTTTTAAATACTCTGATCCAGGCTTTCCAGGTGCAGTTCCTCACTGTGCACCTCTGCACTTTATAATTATGTATTTATTCATGTGTGTATGCCCATTTACTTGTGTTATGCTTGACTGCACAACATTTTTCTCTGAGGCAATAAATCTTGAACCCCGATCTTTGAAAAACAACCATATTAACTCAGGACTGCACAAATGTCTGATAAAAACCTGCTTACATAATCATTTCTGTTCACTGGGAAAGTAAAGAAAGCAAGAAGAAGTAAGAGCTTGATATGTAGAGATGTAGCATTTTAAGCTTGAACCCTAATTCCACAAGATTAAGAAAAGACACACAGAAGAAAGGATAGAGAAGCAAGAGTAGCTTTTTTCAGATTTTTTATATTTTTGAGGACAGCAGAAATAAACAAAAGTACAGATTGATCTTTCTTTTTGTTCCTAATGGTTGGAGAAGCCTACGAGATGAGGGGATCACAAATGATAAATCTAAAGGATGAAGAAGTCAATGAATGGAAACAGGCAGAGAGAGATAGAGAGGCAGACGGAGATCAAAGGAGGGTCTGAACTTTACAATCAAAGAAGAATAACGAACAGAAAGCCGCTTCCCACAGCTGAGACCCTCCTTCCCTCCGCTTAACTCAAACTAACGCAATGTGAAATGCAAAATAGGGCCGCAGACACAGTAGTCCACCGTGTTGTCAACAATAATCAAGTCAGAGGGAGATCTTACATTAAGGCTCAGTATGCAAGGTTCCACTTAGGGCTCTGTCATCTACGCTATGTTTTTCTTTTTTTTTTCTTCCCCCAAACATTTTTTTTTCACCCCATCGGCATGTGAAAGGTGAATTTGTTAACTGCCATTTGGACGGTCGGCTATCTTCGTCGTCTTTGTCACGTAGTAGTTGCGGTGTGGCTATCACTAGCAGGCTCTGCATCCCATGGCGTGTAGGATGTCGCTCAGGATTTGATATTGAGGGCGCGAGCAGACCGGTCGTGGTGCCAGTCCCTCAGACGGGCATAGCGGGGACTCTGAATCTCTGTGAGGAACTTTTCCCTGAACGCAAGCAAAAGAGACATGAAACAGAGATAGACAGGGGGGAAACAGGTGGGAGCATAAATAGGGAGCGTGCACAAAGATGAAGCAGTAGCAGAAGAATAAAATGGGAAAAACAATAAGGATTAAGAATGAATAAGAATATGAAAGATCTGGAAGGCAAATAGTTATTTGAAGAAATAGTTGGGAAATGTGCTTTAACACTTTTCTTCCAAAGAGTTAGAGAAGATATTCTGTCAGTTTATTAAATATAAAAAGGTACAGCCAGCAGCCAATTGCTTAGTTTAGTATAAAGACTGATGGAAGGAAATCCAAATACCATTTCCACTAAAACTGACAAATTAACATGTTGCTAATGTTATATCTTATTTATGTCAAAATTGGCAGGAGAGTCACGTCTAGCTGAGAAATATTTAATATATTTTGTTATCTTTGGACAGAGACCAATTCCAGTCTGCATGCTAAGTTAAGCCAACCAGCTGCTATCTTATTATCTAAAGTAAGACATGAGTAGGATATCAATCTTCCCATCTATCTCACGGCAAAAAAGTGAATAATTTCCCCAACGTTGAACGATTCTTTAAAAAAGGAAATTATGCCTCGAAGCAGATAAGATGAATGTTCTAATACGAAGGCTGTTTAAATCACACCACACATGCCATTATTCAAAGCAGCAATATTGCTTTTACAAAATATAACCAAACGTAGAGTTTTACAGTTGTTTCTAAAATAGCTGCCAACTGAAGCTTCCACACGCAAATGCATAAACACTCATGACCGGGAAGGCCGGCGTGCTCAAATCAACCCCACTCGAGTTTTTACCTGGACCTCTTCAGGATTTCATCATCTGGGTCCTGCACTGAGAGATCCAGGAGACACACAGGTTAGCACGCTTTACTGATGAAGAAGGTGCTTCTCAAAGACAAATGGTCAAACAGCTGATCATGTAAAAGTCTAAATCGAAATCGAATGGTGCTTCTGTTGTAATAAACATGTTGATCCGTTTATCAGACTGGTTGCAGTCATGAGAAATGATTGGTCACAGAAGACAGCAAACACATGACAGTTCAGTGTTCACACCTGAAAATAAACTCCCCCTCATCCACATTTGCTGTATCACTGACTGCTGTCACTCTCACGGATACAATCGGATCACATCAGATCAACTGCTGCGTCATAGGCCTTTACCTACACTTTATATCTATTGTCATAGCAGCCCACCCCCCCCAACTCATGGCTCTCTGTGGTCTCACATTCCTAAGTAGGCCAGGCCCGGTCCCAGACTTACTATAGTCGGTGCCTGTGAGCTGGGCCAGCATGCGGAAGGAGCGGGACTGCGTGGTGCCGGTGCGCGGCTGCCAGTCCTCCGTGTCCTGGATCAGCCTCTTCTTGCTGCGGTCGTTGGGGATAAAACAGGGCAGGTTCTCCATCCTGAGGCCGTGCCTGCACACAGACCCAGCAGCAGCACACGGCATGCGCAGTTAGCACAACCCCTCCAGGATCTACCCACTCACACCAACACAGCTAAAAAGGAGACCTTGAAAATAGAGGACATCCTGCACACATCATGCAGCACTTAACGCTCAGCATCACGGTCACGCAATAAGCGAGCTAATGGATGTCCATTACTTAAGATTTCTCATGGGCACACTGTAGACGCTCATAAAATGGACATTACCGCATTAAGATCGTATTTATATCTGTCATTCGAATCAATGGGAGAAAACCTGTCAGCCTGCGGTACCTGGCCTTGTGTAGGGAAACATTTAAGTATATGGAAAAGCTTTTTACTGTGATAGAAAACTCAAGATGCTGCACAAAAAATGCTTTTCATTTCCAACAGGCTTGCAGGTCAACTGCAGCATGCATCTATCAAAAAGGAAGTAGAGGATGAGAGATGAATGGACGCTAATGAACGGTCTGTTGCATCGCTGTGAATCTACCTATAAGAGCATCAGCATTTTTCTCATATCTAGCCATATCAGCCAATAAGCTGGCAGTGTAGCCTGCATGCAGCAGCCCCTTACTTGGCCTCTGGGTAAACATCACCATAGAAGGCTTCCCCCCTGTAGAATAGACCAAATATATAAGACAGGAGAGACCACCGATAGGGGGACATTCATGAAGAGTAAGCTATTTTAAAAAGTGAAGAGTTCTTAGAGACTATGATGTTTCTAGTTGTTTCCTAAATGTATAGATTAGTTAATGATTCAATTTAACTGGAGAATTATTAGAAAATGGTCTAATGGATTGTAGTGGTGCAGGCCCCACCATGGGGTGCTAAATAAACCATCAAGATGTGTGGATGCTTTTACACTTGCCTCTACTATTTGTCTGCTCACAGCCAGTAAATATATGTTAACCATGAGTAAATGAAGAGTACCAAGACAAACTCAAGTGGGGAAACCATTGTCATCAATGATAGAGATAGTGTGATTGACAATTCAAAAATTAAACAAGAAACTGTTATTTCATCTGGATTGTTAAATAAAGAAAAATATAGATACTAACTTGTCAAGATTTTCCATCTGCGGCGTTAAAATAAAAGAAGAAAACAGGAAATGAGAGAAAAAGGTCAGAGTTCAGCTTTGAGTTAAACGGAGGGAAAAACAGAATACATCTTCATGTATTTCGGAGGTTGTACACAACTAAAGAGCAACAGTGCGCCAGGATGCAGAAAACATGCAGGAGGTGCCCGAGACATGCGGTTATTGTCAACAGGCTCTGTGAGAGAAAGAGGCATTGTTTGTCTGTCAGATCATCTATTGTCACCCTGACCCAAAACGACTCAGTAGATCAGGCACAAAACCTTTGCCCAATGCTCCTCTCACCCCATGTGCACAAAGGCTTTACAGAGTTATGTAAATGGGTGTAGCATTTGTCCAAAACAAAAAGGATAAACAATCGCCTGATTCTAGTCAACAGCAATAAATGCCACAGCAGTGACACATCAGGATGTCATCATGTTCAGCTCTGAACAAACAACATCACACAAAACCTGTTTCAATACGACAGGACAGGCCTGTCACATGAGACGTATTGTTATCAATGTATTCATTAAAAGTGGCTGCCTTTTATAATTCGGCTCTTTTTATCTAAATAAATGGCCTGAATGATGGGTTTCCAAAACCATGTGAGCCCTCAAGAGTAAGCAAGTACGGCTGCTTAAATAATCCAGCACCAGTCGGTAAGAGCGGCTGAGAACTCAGTAGAATTGATGGGTGAGGCTAAATACAGCAACAGGCCACATCTCCCCTGCTGCCACTGCCATCACCAAAATTACAGGAACAAGACTGGCCTATTCTTGGAGGCAATTTTATGCAAAACTGAACTTTTCTAGTCGTTATAAATGTGTTTTAGTCCATTGCTAGAATTATTGTTATATTTGAGTGGAAAAATAAAAACTAGAAAATGTTATTTATATAGCAATTTTAAAGCATACAGTGCAATCAGAGAGATGTATGTATTTGGAGGTATGATTTCTGTCTAAGGTGATGTTTTAAAAGAGAATCCAAACAACACAGCTCCTTAAAGCCGAGAAATACTGAGCTGAAAAATCCATTCTGACATTTTTATTTATCAAACTACTGACTGGAGAAGCAAGACAAGTAAAAATTGCCGTCAGTCAATAACCATCTGTTGAAATGGCAAATCCGTTTGAAAAGGTTGATTGAAATTATACGTTCCTTGAAGCGTTAAAAGTCTTACTTTTTGTTGATTGTCTATCTCCCTCACACACTCACTCACACAAATGGTGAGGATAATAGGAACCAAAGGGTAAGATGGAAAATAGAAATCAAACCATAGAAAGTACTTAGCAACCTTAAAACCAGGACTGATTGTTGACACATGCTTCACTAATATCTGTGAAACTGTTTTTGTCGTACAGCCAGTCTCTCAGTTGATTGATTCACATATGTCAGATTAAAATCCCCCTCTATGCTGTCAAAGTGTTGGCTTTCATCTGTGTGATAAAGGCCAACAAGATCATTTGGATCTCGTTTGAGAACAATATCTCACAACCTCCTCCAATTTCCACCAAATGACACTTTGGCCATAGTCCATCATGATATCATGGTCTGTAATGGCAGTTAAGCACTGCTAGTGTCTTGAGCAATGACATAACGTTATACAAAAAACCTCTGAACCAACACTTCAGAGCATTCCCTTGTGGAAAGAGATACAGGACACTTAAATGGAGAAAGGGTCGTAGCCTTGAACAATCTGCCTCCCTGACATCATAAGGATTCATACATAAAATGTCTCTTCTCTGTAATTTCAGTATGATACCATATGTATATTTGTTGCTACGTGTTACTATGTTCAAATCCTCAGCTGTGAAAACAAATTGTCCCCAGGGACAATAAGTATAAATCTATCATAAGCTTGCCATCTTGTTTCTTACGTTACTGGCAGAGAGAGGGGTAATTAAGTTGATCACAGCAGTGAGTCAGCGTACTTTTTTTATGATCATCTTTTCTGGAACGCTTCTAAAAATCTGTGACATAATTGTGGCAAGGTAGTGAATGAAGTTCTCAACATAATGCAGTTTAGAAATCCTGAAGGAGTTATTTTCTCCTCAGTGTAAAACCAGAATAATGAGTCATCAGAAATGCCATTAAAACCACATTATTCAAGTTGTGGTTCCAAAGGGAATAGTGTTTATTCATCCACCTACCCATTCTGTGGCTGCTTCACACTGGCACGGCCCTGAGAGCTCGGGGTGTTAAGTTTAGGGGAGTATGCCACAGGTTTAATTGCGGGTCCTGAGCTGGCAGTACCACCACCAGCACCACCTGCTGTAAATGGCCTCGCCATCTTGTTAATGGTTGTGCTGGGAGCAAAGGAGTACTTTGGCGGAACAGAAGCCGGAGCAAGTGAGTCCTACGAGGGTGTGGGAGAGGGAGACAATGCAACACAACACACAACATGCAGTTACACATTTTGACATATAGTGAAAGTTCCTTTTGTGGTTGCACAATCCCAAACTTTATATAAAGAGAGCTCCGACTGCACATTATTACCCCAGGCTGTAGGATCAGCTCTGTCAAACCCTTCAGGCTTTTCTCTGTGCAACGAAAAAGTGCTTAAGAAGTGTGAACACAGCCATTTTATTTGTTTTGGCAGTCTGCCAGAGACAGGCTAAAGTAATATGCTACTGCTGGTAAAAAAAAAAGGCTCAAAGGGAGAAATTGTCATATTTGACTGACATGTCTCACTAATGAGATTTCTCACTGCACAGAATGCATGGACTGCGAGAGAACACCTGCTTGATTGGCACATTGGCTTTTGGAAAGGTATTACTGCTGCTTTACTAAAAGCAACACTCAGCACAAAGCAGCTCATGTCACTATTGTACCATTTACATTGTAATCAGGCTGGGAAGTCGCGCTCAAGAGGTTTGACAGTGAAACTAAATGCGTCGGTATTAGTCTGGGATTGTGCAAGACATCACAAAATAAACCACAGGGGATTCAAAAAGCAGTATTCACAACACACCATCCAGCAAACATCTCAGTCAGCAACTCACTGATGCTTTGCTAATGCACAGTGCATGGACTCTGTGAGAGCTTGGCAGGTGAATCAGATGAATTTAAACACAAAGTGACATAACAAACTGTTGAAGCCAAATGTGAGCAACGATTAAAAGGAAGTTTCAAATTCAATCAGTGTCACTCCAGTCCAGTAGCAGACCATGCCAACGCATACAAGTATCACACATAGGTGAGATCGATGATTCAGACAAAGCCTTACCTTCTGGTCTCCCGCTTTAAAAGCTCTGTGGAAAGAAGAGACAGAGACAGTTATTAATACATACATACAGTAACTTCAGCTTTACAACTTTATGTTACAATTAAGACTGCGTCCATATTCAGTCTTCTTTCATAATAGTTGTATTTCTTTTAATGTGATTGTTCAAACTGAAAAAAGCTTATAAGGACTTGTACTGCAACGACTTTGAAACATACTACACAAGGAGGTTTGATGTAATATCCACTCTACTAAAATAAATTTAAATAACAAAATCTATGATAAGCCTGGTTACACAGATACAAATCCAACCTTAGACTATTAGCTGGAATCACACATAACGTTATAAGTGGTTTACAGAGTGACTTTAGTTATAGCTTAAGAGGATTTCTTATTATAATGGATTATTTTTTACAACAAAAGGTCTGATTGTTGTGGTTTTGGCCATCCTTTCATTTAGTTAAGACAACATATAACTGCAAGCTTAATAGCTTCAAGAGGGAGTTGCGGGAACTCGGCTTGAGACGGTTTTACAAGGGGTTTGCAAACAAGTGATCAGACGGTTTTTAAACAGGCCCAGTTTAACCCACTTACCTAAACTACTCACAGATGCCAGAATAAAAGAGAATGCACCAAAATGCCTATTATAATAATTATCCAATGCATCATAAAACTGCATGAGAACATATGAACACAATCTAGTGTGGGATTTGGATGTTTACAGTTGCAACTGCATCTTTTTTGCATTTTATGGTGTGGTTTAAGATCATCGAGATAAACCAGACATGTTTGCTCATGTTGCTTGTGTTTGTAATAGCGAGCCCCGTTATGCACAAAAAACATAATCCTACTCATCAGGGATGGTACGAGCTTTAGAAATGTGGGAATCAAAAAATCAGTTTGTAAAAACTGTTTTTTTATTTTTGCGATGGCATTTTATAACACAAAAACCTCAGCCCTTTCACACATAGTCTTGAATTGTATACAGATTCACCCACCCAGTAAAGAGTACTGCACAGGCTTCAGAGTAGTACACTTATTAACTCTAATCCCAGGATTCACATTACTGCGGTGCCTCTGCTGACTGGAGCAACAGAACAGACGGTTCATTAAAATATCTGTGCACATTAAACATGGAGGCATCCAGCTTTACATTGCTGCTGCTGGCTCTTAAAAAACAAACATAAACCACTACCATTCCCTGCCCAATGTTTACATGCTGCACAAAGCTACAACAGGGTAACAAATAATGAACCAGCCCTGCAGTCCCCCTCATTGTTTCAGGCTACAGTCACACACACACAAAACAATGGTCAGTGCTTCCTGTGACAATGAGAAATGAATAACAGCTCATGTCAAAGCCTGCTCAGAACTGATAGAGCAATGTTAAAGACAGGATGACAACAGGGCTGTATAGATATAGCGAGAGCAGCGAAGGCATGTCTGTGCATGACACGCTTCTGGGAAGACAAATCAATGTGACATTAATAGTTCGGCTCACATAAACCCACCATTTGATGAGTAATACCTTAGAAAAAGCAAGGATATGAGGAATGTCTATTGCAGCCTCAATGTACAGTATGTATTTTGGCAAACTGGACCTAAATGAACCAATGTGGGGCTGATTAAGTCATCGTTTCAGGGAATAAGTTAGTTTGCTTGGACCATGTTTGACCTGTGGTGAAACTGAATATGCACACTATGAGATCATTTCCTGCCTCATTTCATGGCTCACTAATCTGAACTGATGCACGCGAGGCTTTCAAACTGATGCAAGATTAAGGCAGACATTTCACCTAAAAAAAAAACCTCTCCCATGATACTGTAATCAACTTTCCTCACATCATTGACTCCAACCACAACACTGCAGGCCAATCCTTGACAGTGAGCACAGAGATGTGGACATAGTGTGTCCTTGTAGCTGCTACATGATCTCTTTCCGTTGAAGCCTGAAAATCTATTGCCCATATTTTGGGGATTTCCTATATAAAAAAAGCTCTGGATAAAAACTAAACCTTTCCCATAAAAAAAGACAGCAAATGATCATTGCTGTTGAACAAATTGAGGCACTAAACCAAACAATATCTCTTCAAAGTGCAGCTGTCCTCCTCTCGTGACATAAAGAAAGTGTGGATGGGAGCCAAGGTAGGAATAAATAAAACAGACAATAGCTCTCCTCCGAGAAGTCTTTTAGGAAAAACAATATTTGCTTGTCTTACAATATAATAACAATAGAGGGCGAGAAGAGACTGGGGATTCATGGGAAGGGAGTCATGGTTAACAAAACAAGAGTGAAGAATGTGAAATGTTTACAATAGCTGGACTCCTCATGGAGATGAGAAATAGAGGAGGCAAACCGCAGAATACAGGAAAAGTATGGCTGATGTTAAAGGCCTTTCAAAACATTACACCAATCCCTGTGAGATGAAGGTAAAAAGAGAAAAACCTTAGTCATTAAATATACATTTAAAATGCACAGTTAGTCTTTTCTGCCATTGGTGTTCTCTCCTTAAGAATATATCACATACATAGCCCCAGTTAGATTTGGTTTGCAGTTTTCCCGTAACACAAATCACCCTTATTTTATTTTTGCATCACAAGAGAAAAATGGTGTAAAGAAAGAAATGCTCTAGCCTTCAGGGAAATAACTACAGCAAACTTGCAGTGTAATGAAGTGTGTTATTACACATATCATATACATCATAGATTTGTTTATAATAATATGTTCTAGAAATTCTAAATAGCAGAAATGCCAGTATGTGTACATCATTTATTTTTAAACGCCAGAAACAGGCCTCATTTTGTCCTCTTACTCCAGGTTTAATGTGTGTACGGGCCACATCTAAACGAGGCGTCGTTTATTATCAAAGTCCAGTTTTGAGTTTTGCACCTTCTTTGGACAGACGGGGGGGGGGCACATCTGGCTTAAATAAGACAACCGATCCATCCCTCTGCAGAGAGCATGACGTCACTTTTCTTGATTCTTATCTCCCGACCACAAAGACCAACAAGATGTCTTTTTTCCATTTTTACTCTAAAAACCACACCCATGACTCCACTGCTCTCTCTTTCTCCCTCGCACTCCTTTTAAGGCATTTAGTAGGTCGAAGTGTAGTGCATGACTTCTTTCTGCAGAGAAAATATGCAACATCAGCAATGTGCCTTGTTGGCTGAACAGGGATTGCAGCTCTTTGATAGAAAAAAAACATGATCCTTTATTGTATCTGTGCGAGAAACACTCATTATCTCTCGGTAGAGTAATAACCTGCTGCTATATTTAGTACACCTCCTATTACATATAAGATTTGTCTTTCTTTGATTATTATGTCTATTTTCACCTTTCTGGAGACTATGTTATTATGTGTTATACATAATATAATATAGTTTATAAGATATGGAGTTCATCGTCATGTATGCCAAAGAAAGGCATCAAATCCTCACATTTGAGAAGCTGGAACCGGATCATATTTTACATCTTTTTTTGAGGAATGACTCAAAAAGTTGGAAAGATATCCACTATGATCGCTACAAACTATTATGTTCTGGCAGTTTAGTTCTTGAAAGTCTTATAAATGACCTGTGGCTGTTCTGACTGAAACCGAGTGAAGAAAGATTTGACAGAACATAACCGGGAGTAGACACGTTGTGCCTCTCCACTTCTGTTCCTTACCCCCATCCCTCAGCCTATCCTAAGGGAGTCCCTGTACTCATGTTACGAATAACCCAGCTACCCCCAAATTTCTTTTTGGTGTCTATATTTACGCTGGGATCCTGAGTCGTGGCTAATCCTGTTGCTGTGGTCCTGTGTCCTGGATCCTCTATCCTGAGTTCTGGATCTGAGTCCTGGACTTCGAGTCGTGGCTGAACCTGTCTCTGCGGTCCTGCCAGACTCTCATCATACTACTTCCCTGATGGCTCCCACAGGATTGTTGACATCCTCGTGGATTCTTAGACACATGCATTTCCAAACACTTAGTCTTTCCAAACATTTGGTCTACCTACGCTGTAACATGTATTATCTCTTCGATTTACACACGGCATCTATTGCACGTCTGTCTGTCCTGGGAGGGGATCCCTCCTCTGTTGCTCTCCCTGAGGTTTCTCCCATTTTTCCCTTTAAACTGTGGGTTTTCTCTGGAAGTTTTTCCTTGTACGATGTGAGGGTCTAAGGACAGAGGGTGTCGTATTGTCATACTGATATTCTTTACAAACTGTGAAGTCCACTGAGACAAATGTAACATTTGTGATATTATATAAATAAACATTGATTGATTGATTGATTGGTTGGTTGATTGATTGATTGATTGATTGATTGATTGGTTGGTTGATTGATTGATTGATTGATTGATTGATTGATTGATTGATTGATTGATTGATTGATTGATTGATTGATTGATCGATCGATCGAACAGCCAACCCTCTTGGCAGACAACAACTAGGAAACTGAGAATATGTGAAAATAGTGTCAGGGGTACAGCTGGGATCACAACCACTTCTTCTCATAAAAGTCCCAGGACAGCAGCAAGGCTCATCTTTATAACTTAAAACGTTCTCATCTTCTGACGGCTATAGACTCTTTTGAATGAATTAGTTTTTTGCTTTTTCTTGGAAAGTAAATCTTTTTTCTTATTTTTTAAGTTCCTGATGAAACACTTGGCTTGTACTCTACAGAGCCACTCTATCAGTCAGGAGTTCCTGGCAGGAGTTATGTGAGCAGGTACGAGTGCTTTGCCTTTGTGGTTTATTCAGTGCTAATTAGCATAATTCAATCAAAAAGAGTAACAACTTTCCTGGCTCACACTTTAGTGTTTTAATCTGAATAAAGATTTTCTCAAATTGTATTTAAGGCATAATTAAGGAACCAGTTGCTCCCCTGAAAATGTTTTATTTTAACCAAACAAATGTCAGTATTTAAAATATCTGCCTTAAAGCATTTGGCATGCGTATCTGCTGCTGAATGCAGACTACTGGAAAGTAGATCTTGCATCTTCTGAATGATAAGTATAAAATATCACTAGCTTGCAAGAAAAAGGTCAGAGAGTATTGACCTCTAATCACCCTATCCTCTTGTTACTTTAATAAACCCTCATTTTAAGTGTTTAACTTGCATCTACATTTGAATCTGCATCAAAATACATGATAATTTTGGAGAATACTTACATTCTGTATTACATTAGTTGTTTACATGTATCACTTAAAGCCATCATTGTGTTTTTATTACCTATGATCAAAATTACATTATTTGTTTCAACTAGGCAGCAAGCCTAAATATAGACTACCAAAATATGCTTTGTACAGTTCCAATTATGTGAAGATTGGACACAATTTGTAGAAGGAATAATAGCAGATAAGCTGCAAAAATGTGAAATCTGTGTGGGTGGAATTTGGGCACACCTTTAAGCAAAGATGTTGGACCAAGAATACTGGGAAGAAATAACTTCTGAGCCACACAGGTTAGAATTAATGATAAAAAGCAAAACGTGCTTTATAAATGGCCATATGGTAGCATTATCTGTACCAAAACCAAGATAGTACTTTGTTGGCTCTACTGTAACAGACAAAGGGACTATCAGGATGGAAAACACCACCTCCTGGCACACATTTACTTATTTCACAGCAGCACAAATAAAGAACAATTCAAGTTGAGCATTAATTATTTTAAAAATACATTTTGTTGTGAGTGAGGATATTTTTTAGACCAAGGTCTTTTGAAGCCATCTGTGTGAGGACATTGTGGTATTGTATCTCTCCTAAGAATAAGGGAGGATGTTTATTCTGCTGTGTATGACCGACATAAAAAGGGAGGGGAAGTGATCATGTAGATTTGTGTTGCATCACACGTCGCCAGATAACTTACTTGCTGAGGGTGAGGGTGAGGGAGTCTGTTGCTGCTCTGATCTGGTTTTGTGCCTCCACATGGGTCATGTCCTCTGCATTAGTGTCGCTGATGGACACCACCCAGTCTCCCACACCGACACCAGCCTGAGCTGCCTTCCCACCCGGGGTCAGCTACAGAAAGGAAACAAGGACAGAAGACAGAGGTACATGAAGACATGGTGTTGTGACAGTTGCATAGATGAATACATGCCCCAACAGGCAGCTTCAGGGATTGAAGCGCAAAAATAAAATCCCAGTTACTATGGGCCAAATACTGCGATATTTGAATTCATCCTAGATCTTGTTCTTTCAGGGATATGAAAATAATCACAATGTAACGTAAACTGCACATTTGCCTCCTTTTCAAACAATGTTGTCATTATAGTCATCAGGTTATGTCTGAAAGAGAAAATAATTTCCAAACCAAGAGGGAAAAAAAGTACTGAAGTTGTCAGTGTGTGAATACATAACATACAATTACCCAAGATAAATCATCAGTTCAAAGCAAAATGCAGGACATCTCAACACACTGAAAGTCATGTTCAGTTGACTTTTTGTCTGTTGACGGCTTTTAATAATGAGCCCAGGGAGTCTGCGTGTCTGCGCCTGACAGGCCAGCCAAGATATTTCACTCAACACTATCGGGAACACGCATAATGCGTCATCATGATGTCATCAGCCATCAGCGTATGATTTGCTGCAGATGTGACTATGAAAGGAACTCCTGAAAGCTACAGACAGCACCATATGTTACAAATAGTCACATAATTTACTGAAACAACCCATCGCGACAGGTAAGTCTCTGACTAGTTTCTCTGACAAAACAATGATCTCATCCTCTCAGACGTCCCGCAGTCTGCTGACATCTTGAGTCAGAGCAGAGGCCTGGAGTCTTGTTACAAACAGGAAGGACTTGACTTCTACATAGGTAGTTAATGGTTTTCTTCATGTACAAGATTTTGTTTTTTTTAAAGGATATGGCAGTCAGTGTAGTCTAATATACAGAACAAAGATGCCAAATCGTGTTTAGTAAGAGCTTAGTCAGCCAGCCTCTGCGGCTTAATGAAACTTGAAACTTGTGATAGCTGGATTACAAAGTGTTCGGCATCAGATAAGGGAGCGGGTGCTAGCATTTCTGGAGAAAAACCTATTAGGATTACTCTCTGATGTCATGGATCCCTGCAAATGTTAGCTCATCAAAAGCTCAGAGGACTCTGCGGTTCAATCAATGGTTTTCTGCCATGTTCAGCAAAGCTATCCCACTTGCCGCTTTGATTCTGCACATTAAACATAAACACTTGTGTGAGCAGGGTAATATGCTCTGTAAACCGATGACAGCTCAGGCTGAGAGACAAATGCGCACCCGACAAAGACAACAAAGTTAAAGCCTTGGATCAAAACTAAAATAAGGAAGAAATACATTCCTCAGGGGCAATCCAAGCTACACTTATTTTACAGCCAAGTTCAAACATCACCATAATTGCCTTTGATTTGCACTCCCTGGAAGCAATTAGAGGGGTTAAGAAAGACATACTTTCTCCAGTTAAGGAAGAATTTAAAAGAGCTTGAACAGCGTACACTGGAGAAATACAACTATGACATGGATACAAGTGACGCATTCTGAAAAGGGGCCCGGCCTGACATAATGCCACTAAGGTTAACTACTGAGAGCCGCAGAACCCTTTTATTACTAAACTGGATTGTAAAAGTTGAGCACCTTATCATTTACCAAAATAAAACAATGCCTTTAATAGAGTTTAACAACAACAACTATGCAGCCTAAGCCACAGATGCACTGTGAAAAGCCTCAAGGGAGCTTTTCAAGTCTAGCTGAATCTCTGTTAAAAAATAAAAATGAGGTGTTAAAATGTTAATGGCGATAGAGGCGTAGAAAATGACCAGAAATCACACTATTGTATGTAATCTTTTCATAAAGAGTAATAAAAAAGTCTTTATGAAACTTTAATTAAGCAATAAAAGCTTTGCAGGTCAACTCTGAAGTGGGGGTGGGAATATGTGTCTGTGGAAAAAGCAACACGTGTTCTATTTATAATAAAATAACATTGGAAATACACACGGGAGAAGACTAAAATAGAAACAACTATAAATAAATGAGGAAAAAAATGATATAAAGGTTTTAATATAGAGAACAAGGGGTCATTGAATTGTTTGATAAAATAAAAAGAATGAGTAGATGTTCATCATTTATACCAAGCACCACTGAAGCTGTTCTTACTGAGACATTTTATGTTGGTTTGGCCTTCAATGTATCCCCTGTCTTTACTCTAAAATACCATAATTGAATATTCATAATCTAAATCTAAACTTAAAAGAAACAGAATTACATACAGAAGTCATACAGATTGTGGATTTCAAATGTATGTGCATGTGAGCTGGGTGACTGATGGACGCAGACACCTGTGCTCCTGGCTCAGGTTCAGGGTGCAGCTGCTGCCTCACTTGAGAAGGCAGCAGTTAAAGTTGCTGTGCTCAGACCTTTGAGTGGTAGGGGGCGGATGGAAACCCTATACCCCCCAAGCAGTTTGTCAATACAGCGAAGGACAGTGGAAAACATGTTCCTGAATGCAACACACTGCACTGAACCTCAAACAACTACAGATATGACATGATGGAGCAGCCATGGTGCACGATAACATCATATAGCAGCAATGGCTTTTATTTGGCTGTTTCCTCTGACTCAAGTAACACACAAAAAAGAAAACTCTTAAAGTGTTTGTTGCAAATATGATTGTAACTCGCCTCACACTAATGGCATGATGTTTATAGATCAAAAGGTATTCGCAACCACAGGGTTAGCTGAACAGTTAATGGCGTGTTTCAAGGCCTTTTGGCAGAGCACAGCACAAGAACTGTTTTGGTATGTTATCATATTTCAAAGTATGAGCCAACCTTTCAAAATGCAGCATCTTGAATTCAACTTTGAAGTGCTTCCCTTGACTGACCCTACAGGTGAGCCAGGACCTCACACTCGCTCCGGGCTGGCTGTTCTTGTTTTTGGTTGAACTAATAATGCACTAGGATTTATCTAAAGCTGTAGATATTCTGGCCATGTAACTCTGCCCCCAGCTCACTTTTATTCTTTCCACTGCTATTTGGGGGCCGAGAGACAGTCTGTCCTTCCATCCCTCACACAGCACAGCTGATGCAAAGCCATAAATATCCCTCTGAGAAATGGAAAACCAAACCTTCAAGTATGTAGTCCCCCTGAAATGGCTGCAGTGGAACACCTAGCCCTTACTCACCTTAAAACACTACTGCCCCGATCACAACATTAGACTTTCACATCCAACTAGCCACGAAATAAATGCTCCCTGCAGGTAATCTATCAGTAAGTACTGAATTATTAATTCCCCCCTCTAACAGGGCCTCCTGTGGGGGGAGTATGTGTGTGTATGAGAGAGGGGGAGTCTTTAAAGAGTACACAAGTGATAAAGTAACAGATGGCCTACGAGCCAGGCGGAGACACATGCAGAGATAGAGGAATATAAGACTCGATGACACATCCAGATGTACTGGTGGACAGACAGATTATTGACTTGACATCATCTATAATTTCCTCCCAGAGTTTGATTTCAGGGTAGTGGTATGTTTTAAATGATAGAAACCAGATGGTACGCAGGAGGCTGCGCTATGGTATCATATTGTTTATGGAATCACGATGGCACGGGATCTGGGACAGATATATGAAGAAACTCCTCAGGAGTTCCTGCCCCAGACTGGGAGAGACTCAATGGAAACCCCAATGAAACGGCCAAATGTCAACATCTTGCTTCCTATATATGACGATCACAGGATGTCGGTGCAGACATGTGGAGAGATATCATTTTACTTAAGTATAACTCAGACTTTTGAAAGTCATAGAAGTATTGAGAAATTCAAGAAAACAAATTGGCACAAGGTTGTTTAGGAAAGGGTAAAGACAAAGTAGGCTATTTCTGGAGCGAGGATCAAACTAGCAACTCTGACTGACTGTCTTAACTTTTTCCGAGGCAGCTTTCATAGACGCTCGTAGCTTACGCAACGTTTAACCCTTTCATACAAAAATATATATTTTGTGTTCAAGTATAATGAGGTTTTAACAGACAGTAACCCTGTGTTACAAACTTGAAGCTTGAAATGTAACGTTAGTAAAGAAAGGCATCATGAAGCCTCGTTGTTTGGATCCAGTGTTTTTAGAATTGGACCCGTAGTAAGTATAAAAGTCAGGATTTTTCTGCTTCTTCATATTTGCCAATTTTTTCAGAAAGGTCTCTCACAAGTCTCGAAACGTAATAGAAGTGCAATACTCAATTCACTTGAGTACAACTTGCCAATAACAATACCCTCCCAGCCCTAATAGAAATGTCTATTCACCAGTGCAAAGCAACATTCAAATGATGTTCATCTGAGGCTGGGTCGAGGCTGTACTGACTCACATGGCTGTTTCCAGTATTACTTTGTCAGTTAGAAATGGATACAATGGCATCGCAGTCATTAAACTAAAAGAGAAAGACATTGCTTTGTCTTTCTTTAGATTTTTCTTAATAGCATGGTGAAGGGTCAAGAGCATTTGGAGTGACTTAACTTGTTATAAGTGTTCATACATCTGCTATCTCAAGGCAAAGAAAATAAAAAGTAGGATATTAATACTAAAAAGAGTTGAATAAAAGCAGATGTGGTTTGTTTTTTAGGATAAATGGGTGTATACATGTTATGCTAAGGTCACAAAAGAAAGGTTTTCCTCAACAGTTTGTCTTGGCATGGTCTCCTTTCCTCTGATCTCACTGAAAAACGATTACAGTTTGGGAGAGTCCTGTCATATGCTTGGCAAAAGTGAGTGTGGAAGACACATTGGACACAGAAAGAGACAAGAGGATTGTCTGTTGGCAGCGACCGGGTGGACACGAGAAAAATCCCAGGAATGCTGAGAAAGCATAGCTCTCCAGGCTCGCAGACAGAGGAGGAAGGGAAAAAAAGAGCGTTCTTGGAGCATGGAAACCTCTATACCAACTCAGTCTCACACACAGGAGCTAAGACGTCTCAAAACTTCCAAAATACAAAGATCTGCCACCCACCATATGACAAACTCAAATTAATTGGTTTTATTTAAACATGAGCTTTAAATAAATGCAATCTCTTTGCCGTTTTTCACCAGCATTTTACTGCCTTTTGTCCTGTCACTCAACATGTTCCTCACTGGGCTAATGCTTTTTACCTAATGTCTGGATTCTTATCTCATTAGCTACATACCAGCAAAAAAAGACCACCCATTACATTTGAGCCAAGAGAGTTCAGGCCATATTTTCTTCTTCCCGGGGACTGTAAATCTTTGAGGTTTACATCCCCTGGTTGTGTCGTTTCATCCTCTGTGACTGTGATTCACAGTCCAGTCTTTTATGACTAACGCAAATCATGGCACTAGTCCCTAAGAAGTATAAAGAGAGAAACCCTGTCATATCTTTAACTTCTGTAGCCTGAGGTCTGGTGGACTGCTGGAGCACACCTCAAAAGGTATTCACCCAGTGACCAGTCAATAATGATCCAGTCCTAGAAGTACACTACCAAAATGCCAAAGAGACTGGAAAGGAAAGGCAATACAGAAAAGGAGAGCCACATTTCTGTCAGAGGAAATAACCAGCATGTGTAATGTACCTGGATTGCAGAAAAACTGGCCACCTGCACTGGCTGATTATTCAATCTATTAACACAACTGCTGAAATTCAACCTACTACGCCTTGCCAGTCCTCCTATTCAAGTCCTATACACACTAATGATCCCGGTTTTCTTCTGGGCAATTAGTCAGATGGGGTTACACATCTGTTTGCTCTTTTATGAGTGGAGGAGAATGTTTGTTGTCATGAATCCAAGGGGAACATTGTGTTTTAGACTCAGATGCCTGCCAGGGAACAGGACATGTACTAACAAGAATGGTGATAACTGCTGCCTTCGCCACAAGATGACATCAACTTTACACAGACTTCATGTGATGCTACCATGGAGACCCTCTGGACTCTGTTGGTCATACAAATCAAACCAAGATTTTAAAAAAGGGCATCATGCGTTCAAAGCTTTTTATTTGGCAGCTACAAAAAAACGAAATAAAAGAGTTTGAAAGAATGTGGAATAACCATGTGAGGCCCAACCCATTTTTCATTACCTTTAACTCTTAAATATCTCTTTAGTTGAACATTATTGATAATAGGTCAAAGGTAGCAATATAAAAATGTCGTCAAGGAATGAGTGCTTAGTAGAATGTCAGTTCTGTGTGCGCAATTTGCTGGCAGCAGCAACGTAGGAATGATTTTATGTGTGTGCATGTGTGTGTGGCTGCACGAGGGAGACTGTGTTTGTCAGGCAAAGTAGCACTGCACTTATAAGGCCTGGAAAGTGGTTGCTGCTCTCTTCAATAGAAACAGTTTGTAGAGTATCTCAAATGAATTCAGTAAAACAGCAATGACCTAACATGGAGAGTAGAAAGCATTGCAAAACAAACAGCATGTGCATGACCAATGAATTATTTCAATCCAAATGTATTGCATCTTAAGATCCACTGGATATGGGTTGCTATATTCACCATAACAATGTGAATGATATGAACATGAACAAAACAGTCTCCCATACTACGCAGGCCAGAAAAGATATGACCAGGTAGGATCATTATGTGGAGCTAACAACAAACGCTTGGAAATATTAGGCTTTTATTTAGAAGCTTGGACATAAATTACTTTACAGGATGATCTTTCACCCAAATGCTCGGAGTGTAAATTCATCAATGCTAACATATGCGAGGAAGTACAAAGCTGACAAACAGTTTCTTACCCTAGACACGGTGAGGGGCATGCTGAAGTCCTTGCCACCCTGCAGCCTGAAGCCCCAAGGCGCCGGGCCGCTGAGGTTTACAGAGTATATGTTCATAGCCTTGGGAAAGAGAAAAAGAGGAAACATGGTCTTAATTAGTCAAAAAGCCTGGAAGAAAATAGGTTATTTTCTGCTCCATCCTGCCTGTCGGGTGCATTCATTTCCAAAACAAACACATACATTCCATAGAGAAACTGGCATCAATTGTTGTTGGTTTTGTTAGAGAACATAATGTTAAATGTGTGAAAATATTTTTCTGCATTATCTTTGTTACAAAAATGCATTAAATGTGTCAATTTTGTAATAACATGTCACAAGGCAATAAAATACTGCATCGGCCCCTGGGAAATAATGTTCGTACACTTATTAAAATACAAACTAATAGGATGAAATCCTTTGCGTCATACTGTAATCTTCATAGCTTTCACAGACGGCCAACTCAGTGTCAAACATAAACAATACAAAAGAGTACCACCGAACATCTACTGGACAATACAAAAGTGATTTTATTTATTTTAAGAAAAATTCAACCATTTCAAGTGAGCCAAAATAAAACATTTGCCCACAATATGCACACTTTTTTGACATTTATTTGTATTTGACATAGTTCACAGACATTTGCGTAGCTTTGAAACCATGCAAACAGTTTGAAACTAACTTCAGCAGAACTGATCAGAGGCATAGAATGGCAAGTCACTAAATAACGAGGTAATTTAAGGAACCAGAGGCAACTTGAGACATCAGGCTACGTCACTTGCAAGTTACGGCTGTACAAGTGACCTCTGTACCTGCACCCTAACACAAATCTTGCTCCTCCTCCCAAACTCTCCCAGGTGTCATCACCCTCCATGACACATAGCTTCCCAAGATGCCACCTATGCAAACCTACCTTATCCTCAAGGGGTGGCTGATAACCCGATGCTGGGAGAAAGTTAGAGTCAGTAAGCTAGGGCAAGCAGATTCTCTCTCTGTTGGCAAACCCTACCCCGACACTGTCTTTGACACAGGCGAGCCCTAGCCTCCGCTCACTCCTCAGAGGCTATATAAGGAATGTAAAACTACACCAAACTATTTCAGCCCAACACCCGCATGAGTCACAGAGAGAGAGGGGGGTAGAGGTATCGTCAACTACCCCTATATTCTGGCAAAAGCCTACAACAGCAGAGTCAATGGATTTGTTTTTTAATAAAGTGTACTTGAGAAGCAGCAGACGGCCACGACTGAAGCTTTTGAAACTCTACATTCCAATGCAGGGCATGAAGCAAAGTACAACCAAACTAGCAATTACATTTTAACATAAAGTTCTTAAGTAACAGAGGGGCTTAAGTATAGTAAAAACTGAAACTGAACTCATACATAATAGACAAAAATAGCATAAAGGTATTTTTCAAACGTATTGTAAAAAGCAACCAGCCAAGCTTCCCTTTTAACCCCATCCACAAAACCTGCAAAAAATGTTAATTAAATAAAAACAATGATCAGTTTTAATCTGTGTCTATTTATTTTGTCTATGTTCAAAACTAAATGTCAATACACTTTCTGGATGGCATAAACAGTCCTTATTACCAAACTTGGATAAGTTGTTGTCTCTTTTCCCATGTTACCTCATCTCACCTAATTTTTATAATGTTTGATAAACTTAAAAAATGGGGAGGGGGGGGGAGGGGAAAAGCTATAGCAACTACAAGTAATGAAGGGTACATTTCAAATGGATCACTTTGTTGTTTTAAGCAGATTATAATAAAGACAGTTACTGCATGAAGACTGGTGCAATTTGGTTAATTAAATACCAACCACATCAACCCTAAGCCAATAGCCGACATAGAGCAGCATTGCCTGTGGTACTCATTCAAGCGACGGGGTCCCTGTTTATGGTAGCCCATTGCTATTAATAATATATGGTGTCCATGTTATATTTCTATATGAACTAGTACTTTTAAGAAATTAGACACTTATTTTTTGAAGGCAATCTATTTATAGACTTATTTATCTTACTTTTGATTGATTCAAGTGTGTCCAAGATATTGATTTTTATCAGGTATTTAAAGACTGCTAAACCACTGCAATGCAGAACTTGAAATAAATCATTCACATTCACTATGGAAGTAGCAGGAAAGGACAGGAAAACTGTCTTTAAGTAGTTAGACCGAAGGTGGTTCAGAGCAGCTAGCCGAAAACCATAAAATGTAAAGTTAGGACAACACAACCCATACAAAAACTCAAACTGTGAAAAAGTTGGCTTTCAAGTTATTCCTACTCACGAAGGAATGCATTCACATGTCTGGATATATAAAAGCGCTCACCTCTTGTCCTTCGATGTGTTCTCCAGACATCGCGAGTCAGTCTAGTGGATAAAAAGTCAATCGGTAAGTAGGCTAACTTTCGCACTTCCTTAAAGCGGACGTCAGGAAGCCACCGTGGTTCCCTTTGGTTAGCTGCAGGATCATTTCCCTCACATTCCTTTTAGAAGGACTCGGCTGAAACGTCAGAAGTCACATGGGCAGCTGCTTCATTTCATATTCGGGCTATTAACCAGAAGAGGCCGTGCTTTGCAGACATTTCAGCTGTTAAACCATGTAGAGCCAATCCATATCCATCATAATGACTTTAAATACCACTTTGAATACAAAAATGGCTTCTTGTTTTTTGAAACTATGTATCATTGCACAACATAAACAAATAATGAAATATGTGTTCTTTTTCAACAATAACTGGACTATTTAGCACAGAATTCTGAGTTCACCAAACATAGGTATATCGTAATTTCAACCGCATTTGTAATGAATAATAAGCCACAGGTGCGTGCGATAAACTACTGATTAGGCAGCTTTACCCTTATGTTACCTCCAAAAGTAAAACAAAAACGAAATTTGAACAGACATTTTATTTTGCTTAAAATAATTATGCTAAATAAATAGTACAACATAGCTCAGCATCACCTAGACCAGCATTGCAAAATTGCTGGTCACCACTTTCTGAAAAGGCAACCTTTAAAGGTTTTACCCGTTTAAAAAAAAATATTTTCTATATTAAATGAGTATAACTGCTTATTAATACTAATAAAATAAAATAAAACATAATGCTGCACTTTAAATAGTATTTTAAGAGGTATTTCCTTCTTAGTTTGGTTATGGATCTGTGTATAAGTCAATGCGGTTTCTTTGTGTTCTTTATTTCTCTATGACACTGGAACTATACTTTATTTCCATTTTTTTTTTATGACGAACAGTAACATGTCCCATTCATAGATTATATGGTCCATTCCCTCAATATTTATAGGAGTTAGGAATAATAAGTAAGGTGTTTATAATGTGCAGTACAAGTAGGCTACTGTTATCTTTTAACTATTTAATTGGCTGATGAGGTGCATTTCGTGTATACAATGTGACTAATATGCTATATAAATATATGTTTTGTATGGCATAGTTCACAGCAATATTTAAATCCTCCTTTAAGATCATGTTGTGTAGCTTTTGTGATCAAATGCATCTCAATGCCTGGTGGCTAAAAATAATGCATGAGATAGCCAGCAGATGGGGACAAACTGCAACAAATGTGAAATGGTACCTTCGGGGTGCTGCCCTGCTCCATCATCACAGTGCTGAACAAGTGAAGAAATCATGAATCATCAGTGAAGGCCTAAAGTCGAAGCTAAAATCTTGCAAAACAGGTTATTTCTTTGTGTGCCTAGTTTCCTACCGAACACAATTTGGAATACCTAGGATTCGAGTAAGACATTCAAGTTGTTTGTATTAACGCTGCAGAACCGGTGGCCTAATTGGAGTGCTTTGACGTTAGCTAGCTAAACCTACCAAGCTCAGTGAAACTTGTAAACACTTTTGTGAAAGATGGCTGACAACGGCGTACACCCGACTGAAGAGGACCCAGCTGCAGCTTTCCTGGCTCAACAGGAGAGTGAGATAGCCGGGATCGAGAACGACGGCGAGGGGTTTGGGTCTCTCGAAGCAGCGGAGGACGAGCAGCCGCCTCAGCCGGAGCCGGAGCCCGAGCCGGCGGCCAACTATGGCAAGTTAGAGCTAATGTCAGCTTCGGCTAACAAGCTAACAAAAGCTAGCTATTATGAATAACGTTGAACTGATAGTAAACGTCTGTTAGGAAACAATGACCCCATCCCTATACATTAACAAAACTCATTAGTTGGTAGTGAGGTTGTGTTATTAAGCGCATTTTCAATACAACTAATTGTAAGTTAGCCTTGTAAATAATTTAGATAGCTGACGTTCGTTTGCACACCGACAACGCAACGTCACTTGAATAATTCCACAGCACATTCTGCTTTAACATTAGATACAGATGATAAACTGTCAAGATTCAATATATATTATTGTCATATATACAGTATAACAGGCAGTTGCACTGACATTCTTACGCTCAGCTCTCCACACCTAAATATTAAGAAGCTATACATACATACATATAAACAAACAAACAAACAAACAAACATATAAGCTAGCATATAAGAAATGTTAAATATATAAGCTGACATAAATGAAAGCATTCCAGTCCTGGATAAAAATGCTTGATGTGCTGCATGATTAATCTAAAACGAAATAAGATATATTAAAAGCAGGCTAGAGTATGGTGTATAAATATATCAATATGCATAAGAATATATGGGTATAACAGTATTAATATGAATGTAACAGGATGGAAACGGTACAGTGTGTGCTATATCGTTAGTGCAGATGGTCATGACTGAGATAATGTGAGGGAAGGGGCAATATTCAAACACTGTCTATGGTCGAGAAAGAATGAATGGTAACCAGTGGTGTAATGTAGTGAAGTACATTTACTCAAGTACTGTACTAAAGTACGATTTTGGGGTCCATGTACTTGAGAATTTTGATTTACTCTTCTTCAATTTGTGAGCCGATATTGTACTTTCTATTGATGAACACATTAATGCAGCAATAATTATTCTCCAGTAATTAAGATTCTAAAATGGGACATTTCACACAATAAGTACTTTTACTTTTTGTACTTGAGTATATTTTGATGCCAATACTTTTGTACTTTTGCTTGAGTAAAATATCTAAGTACTTCTTACACCTCTGATGGTAACAGTATATAGCAAACGTTATTGTTGATTGAGATAAATTATTTTAGCTAAGTCGACTGTAGACTTCTACCGTAAAAACTTGTTCTGTTTCCTGACAAAGCTGCACTGACAACATGAACGTTAGTAGCCAAACAGGTGCCGCTGCATTTCTCAGGTCTAAGTTTATCTGAGGAACAAAGTGACACTGCCATACTAGCGACCATTAGTTAACCCAAATTATGAGGAAGGTTAGCTAACACTAACATATACTTACTCTTTCCTGTCAAAATGTTAGACGGTTTCGAGGACGAGCCTGCCACAGTGAATGGGGACATGTTTGAGGTGAGCTTAACGTGCATCTTTAAACTTATTATTCCATTATATGTAATTATTGGCAACATATATATGTTTGTAAGTGTGGTTTGGTTTAAATCTGAACACCATGAAATCAATAAGGAGACCTTCCCCGTTTTGTTTGTATTGGAATTACTTCATCTCATGCCGTGATGGATTTACAGTATTTTAAATTAAATAGACTGTTGTTTATAATGGAGCAAATGTTTGATGTCCTCTAAAAGGAGTCCAATGGCCCGACTGACAGCTATGCAGCCATTGCCCAGGTGGATATTCAGAGGCAAGAGCCAGAGAGTTTACGCAAGTGGAGGGAGGAGCAGAAGACACGCCTTGAAGCACTAGGTGAACAAAGAATGAATCGTACTGCGTCCTGCCCTTCCTACTTAGGCTGTAATGAGTCCCTGTGATTTAGTCTTTTTGCAGTTTACCTTATTAAGACAAATGATGCACCCTATCTAATTGCGTGAAACTAAGACCTTATAATATGTCGGATATTTTAGGTTCCTCTCCTGAGGACTCTGACTATGTTGTTTTTCTTTGCCTTTTCTCCTTAAAAAGACTTGGCTTCCAAGACAGCAGAGGCAGAGTGGAAAGAGAAAGCTAAAAAGGAGCTGGAGGACTGGCATGTACACCAGAGTGAGCAGATGGAGAAGAACAAGGCCAACAACAGGTTAGTGTCAGACGCCTCCCCAGTTAAGGTGCACAGAAATAGTGTAACATTAGGATAACGTAATCACTACACCAAACACATTCAATTAAGAGTATATTTTACTGGTATAAACCCTTCGAAACATTGTTTTACTGTGCATATTAACCGGAATGCACTGTTTTATATTTGGTATAAGACTCTACTATGTTAGGTGGGATATGTAACATTTTGGTGAACAATTTTAATGAGCTATGCAGGGAGTTAAATTAATCCTGTTGGTCAGCACCAAAGGATCAAATGTTGAAGGTCGTCGTAAAGTGTTACAGTTTTGTGTTCGAAATGATTGATAGTATTGCTGATTTAATGTGTTTATTGTTAGTATAAAACTGTCTACCACTTAAAATGTGTGTTTTAATCTGGGTCCAGTTTTTCCCCCCGTTATTCTTACAAAACATTGCACCCTCTTCTTCTCTTGACCAAGCTAACCCCGTTCTTCTCTCACACTTTCCAACAGACTCTGTCCAAGTCTAGCACGGTATCACTCTGCATCTGTAGCTCTAGCTTTTGCCAATTTCCTCTCCCCTGTGTCTGTGAAAGCGCTGACAAAAGAATCCTCTGAGGAGATATTAGTCCAAGGCTGTGTGTCCAGTAAACAAAACAGGAAGCTAAAGGGAATGCAAACAGCAAAGAGAAAATGTCATATTTTTCATCTACGCTAAAGCCTAGCCCCAAAGCACACTGTAGTTGCCTTAAGTCAGGGGTATCAAACTCAAGGCCCGGGGGCCAGATCCGGCCCGCCACTTCATTTTATGTGGCCCACAAAAGCTTGCAAAGAATATAATAAGTTTATTATAATGTTACATATCGCTTTACAGGAGAACGTTGCCCATAAACTACATGTCCCACAATGCATCTCATTTTGTGACATGCGCAATGAAGAGACTTGCAATTATTTTCCCTAGACTTCTGCTTTCAGACGTAGTTAATTATGAAGTTATTACCGTATCCGATAATAATCCAATGTAGAGGAAATAGTGTAAAATAATACATTATTTTATATTTTTTATGTATATTTATCTATGTATATTTATATAGTCTTAAAGTTACCACCGGCCCTTTGAGTGCAACCATAATTCTAATGTGGCCCGCGATGAAAGTGAGTTTGACACCCCTGCCTTAAGTGCTTCGGCAGTCTAAATGTATTTATTAGCAGCACCAGTTTAACAGTAGTGCGAAAGATTATTTTCAGTCCACCTTAAACATGTTATTCACTAATCCTTAGAACTGCTTCTCGGGCCCTAAATGTTCTCTGCTTCTTTTTGACACAACTAATCTCCTCTCTCCTTCTTTTTCCTGCTTTCTTGGCCTTGCCTGTGCAATAGGATTGCTGACAAGGCTTTCTACAAACAGCCTAACTCTGATGTGATAGGCTTTGTGTAGGTTTAGAGTTCTTACGCTTTTTTAATGTTGTTCAGGGAATTCCATATAGTTGTTTTTCACCTTATGCATGCCCAAATACTAAAATGACTTGTTTTTGAAGACCTAATTTGGTATTTTCTGCATTTGTGTGTATTGGTTACATAAGCCATTGGTTGTAAAACATAAATATGTCTCCAACAAAGTCTATGATTGGTATAAAGAGACGCATGAAGTTCTGCTGAATGTTATGCATGGTTCAATTCATGTGATTGAAGCACCATGTCTGGTTTGGAAATCGTTCTAAAATCCCTCTAATATTACAGCCCAGTCATAGCTTGTCTTTGGTGTCCCTCCCTCCTGCAGAGCATCCGAGGACGCGTTCCTGGCAGAGACCGACGGTGAGAGCCCAGGATCAGAATGGGAGAGAGTGGCCCGGCTCTGTGACTTCAATCCCAAAACCAACAAAACGGCAAAGGACGTCTCTCGAATGCGTTCTGTTCTCATCTCTCTCAAACAGACACCTCTAGTCCGTTAGAGGAGCCGGTGGAGAGAATGTTGTTCTAGAAAAATTTGCCTTTTCAGTTTTAACATCACGTTTCATCAGAAGAGTTTGTATGCCCTTTTCCATAAAATTCCTGGTATGTTTATAGGCTTTGAAAACGTCACTCCTACTTTTTTGATGCCTACTAATTATATTGAGATAATATACTCAACCCCACTCTCTTGAGAAGATGAAGGACTGCTCTATTGTTACGACATGCTTTCGCTGTTAGTTTTATCACTGCTATACTTAAGAAAGTATTGTTATTGTAAGTTAAATATTTGTATTCCCCTTTAACTTATAAACTATTATTAGGTCAGTTTTCTTGCATGCCTTTGCAAATATTTTGGATGCACACATTTAAATTGTATACGTTTGCATTTTGGTCAATGACAAACACTTATTAAGCACTATTGCGTGTTAGATTGTGACCGCTTATGCCTCTCATCAACGTTGACACAAAGTGTGATCACATGGTTGTACGATATCCCTGATTACAATATTTAACGTAGCTAGCATATGGTTATCTTTCAATTTCACAAGCGTGTGGCCTTTTTGATGTGGCTCTTGCTCCAGTTTGAATATTCAGCCAGATGGATTTCCTCTTGATTAGGCATGATTTCAGAGAAACAAGAAATTCACAACCAAAGATTTCTCATCTAAATTTTCAAAGTTAATTTGATCAACAATTTGTGCGATTTTTAATTTCTCTGATTTTCTCAGCAGAAGTTTTACGCTCCATTTCTGTGTTACACCAAGATGTTTTAGATTTTTTAACAGTAATCAATGTGTCAATTTGAACTGTACCGTCAGCACGTTGTTTCACATGTTGCCTATTTGGACATAATTAATACTGAAACAAGTGAATGTCAAAAGGGAACTGGAAAATAAAAACAGTGGAGTATGATCACCTAAATGAACGTGTCCTTGTATATTTCCCAGCTAAGACTGCTAATCATTGAAATCCAAGTTGATGATTTACAGCTATACTTTGAGGCTGGTGCAAATATCCATTTAGAGCAGGGGTATCAAACTCAAGGCCCGGGAGCCAAATCCAGCCCGCGACTTCATTTCATGTGGCCCCAGAAGAGCTCTGAAAGAATATACTACGTTTACATACGGTTACATGCCGATTTACAGAAGCACGTTGCCCATAAACTACATGTCCCACAATGCATCTAATTTTGTGACATTCTCAAGGAAGAGATTTGCAATTATTGGTCCCAGCGCCATAGAGAGAGAATTCTATTATACGGCACTGATTGGCCCTAGACTTCAGCTTTCAGACGTAGTGATATCCGAGGATAATCCAATGCAGAGGCAATAATGTAATATAAATTATAATACATTATTCTATATATATTATATATGTATTTTTATATAGTCTTAAAGTTACAACCGGCCCTTTGAGTGCAACCATAATGCTGATGTGGCCCGCGATGAAATTGAGTTTGACCCCCCTGATTTAGAGTATATACACCAATCATTTTAAGGTAAAAAAAATACATGGGAATCTGAGAAACACATTTACTGGTGCAAGGCCACACATTTTAGCATGGGTAACATTTTCTAATACAACATTTAGAGCCCTCCTAAAGGTTTCAGTTAAATGGAAAGTCTCCCAAGTGTAAAAGGCTGACATTGAGAATGGGTCTGTCTAAGAATTGGTTTAGATCTACTCATCCAGGCCATTAATACAGACACGGTTCACAATGATTGAAGTAACATGTTAAATAAAGGTTGTATAAGGAATAGATTTCCCTGATCACAGATGGGATTGTGATGCTTTATCTCAAATCACACAGGACACCAGCTTCAAATTAAAGTCTGTAATCAGCCAGGTGGCACTTTGATCATATCAGTCACAACACATGGGAACAATTCAAATAAAAGCTTCCAGAAGAGCAATAAGTATGTCATTTATATTTATCGACATTTTGCTTAAATGCTTTTAGAGTACAACAAAAGTAAAATCCAGCTTGCTGGTAAGGAGCCGATTATACTTTGTTGTTACATAGCGCAAGCCCAAAGTCAAATATGTTGTCACCATGAGCAATTCACAGTTTTCAAATGACAATAAATAGTGTTGGCATTAGCATGGGTATATCCGAACAATGCAGAAAACATAATACATTATTCATATACTTCAAATCAGTCCAATTTCCCCGTTGGATCTGGTCTGATTCCGGGTTGAATTAATAGGCAGAGGTGTGGGATGGCCCGTCTTCATTCCTTGGGTTTCATAGTGGTGGTAAAGATACCAAAAACAAGGGCCACTACAGTGAAGCCTTGGGCGAAGATTCGCCCTCTCATCGACAGCTGGGACTGTTTGGTTTTCCCAAGATTGAAGGCACGGAGGCCATAAATCAGAGCTCCAGCTGTTCCCAAACAACCTGGAGAAGACAAAGCAGAAGTGTAACAGAAAAGAAGACTGGACATGTTGAATTTAACCTAAAACAAGTTCAATGTAATGAGAAGATACTAATGTATATGACATTAGATTAATGTCATATATTAGATTAATGTCATATACTATTGCAATCCTGAAGTGCCTTTCAGTTCACAAATAATATAATAATATTCAGACACTTGCTTGTTGTAAGGGGCATATTATACAGATAAAAGATACCACTTAGACATGTTGGCCTTAATAGCTGTAAAGTCCCCACATTTAAGGGTAAATCGCTCTTTAATGCCAACTTAAAAAACATCCCCCAGTTGGTAGTCTTATAGTCATACAGATAGTTGTGTACGTTTGTGACAACATTTAATACACCACACAATAACATGTAAATATATTTAGATACTCAAAAAAATTATATAATTATATTGAGATATTTCATGAAATATGAATCATTAGCTTAACACTATTTAGTAATACCATTCAAAATGTGATTAAGACAGGGAGGGGTATGGACTTAAGGATTTCTGCAGAAGTTTAGAGATGCATATTTAATAACATTCATACTTGAAAACAAAAATGCAACATATATATATATATTTTTAAGTTTGTTTTTGTGGTTTGTGTTACCTAAACCTTGACAACCTTTTTCCAAGGGCATTGCTAATTGAATTCAAATTAAAGCACGGTCAACTTAAGCTATGTTCACAGAGCTTCAAATACAAAATAAGCAAGTCATCGATGAACGAAAATCGAATGACAACATTTGTTTTTGTGCTGACTCAAAAAGGAAGGCGTGTATTAGGTTAGCCCCTTTTTCTCTGATGTTAGCATGATGCATTACTGTTGTCTACTAGCATGATTCCATCAGTTTTGGTAGGTATAGCTTTAAATGTTATTAGATATCTTTGATTGGAGCCCACTGTAGAGTAAAGGACACGCTGTTTCTGCTCTGTGTTACTTGTGTAACTTTGCTCAGCTTGTATAACTCACCTATCGGGACGAAGGGGTTCTCCTTTGTCTTTCTCAGTAACTTTTCTTTTAGCGTCTCATCTTTGAGTTTGCCCAAAGGGTTGAAGCCATCGATAAGCGGGGGCTTAGAAAAGTCAAAGGGCACAAACTCAGGCGGAGATGATTTAGGTGATTTCTCCGGGACCGCTGTAGCTGTAGACGCCGCCATGTCTACCTGAGACTGCAATCAAAGAACTACACTTCCGGTCTTTCTTAGCACTCTGACTTCACAATAAAAGTCGCAAAGTCAGCCGTCGCCATGAGTGTCGCGAGCATTTGTATACCACCTCCTCCTGGCGTCAGTCGCCCGCAATGTGCTGTGCAAACAAACAGAAATTAAAATGTCCAACATTTCACTGTTAAATAAAGAGTACACGTCATCAGAGCAGGGTGGAGGTTCGCTTGCTCTTTTCTAACTTTGTTTAATTTATTTTTAACCATACAGTATTGGGTAATTCTCTAAATCGGGTGCTAGACAGACATATTTGCATGTCCTCACTAAGCATCATTACATATTCATTGAATATTAAACAAATCAAAAAGGTTGCTGCTAATATAATCATATGCTTGCCAACTTTAACTGAACAGAAAGAAATTCTGAAAAAATACTTGAATTAACTATGAAATTGCAATATTGACTCACGTCCCCCAGTTTGTTTCAAACCCGTCGCCATACCATTTACCCTCCTATTAAAAAGAATGGATCAGTCCATGTGTCATCTGCTTTGAGGGAATAACATCACAAATATCCTCTGAAGGAAAGGCGGCAAAGAAAACCAAGTCTCAGTATCTTCTCTTACCTATATTTCAGTTTTTTTAATTGTCAGATTAAGATTGACAAACTCAACATTTCAACTGTTAATAGTAAATAATTGTTTATTAAAAAATAAACAAGTTTTGGCAAAATATTACAATTGTTTAATGTCCTTGACTTCCATGTGGTGCCATATCTTAGCTAAACAAGGTCTCATGGCTTCTTTTTGTCAAAAACGTCAACCCCGTCACATTCAACCCCGTCATACAAGGAAATTCCTGGTAATTATTTGGATGTTGTGCCTGAGGTTGGAAAATGTGTTTTCTCAAAGGTTTAAGTAGTCCACTGCCAGATTTTATGATCAAAAAATGTTAAGACCCAAAAGGCACCCGATTCAGAGAATCACCATATTAACACTATTTAAAGTAAACCGGATAAGTGTTGTGTACCTTAAATGTTTGTAAGTGAAAATTGGAAAATAAAGATTTTTTTTTAAATCCTCACCTTCGCTGTATTGCGCGCCTTCCATCAGATTACACTGTATAATAGTGAAGGTATTACATATTTTACAAAAGTAAAAATCAATAACCTATTCAAAAGCATATTTCTTTACATTACGTGTTTTGGTTTAGACCATTGATGTGGGAGGGGTAGCACTTCACTTTACAACAGTGAAATTATTGAATATTTCAAAAAAGAAAGAACCAAAATCATTAAAAAGCATTTTTATTCAAAAATGTATGTCCCTGCTCACTCGTCTCTTCCGGCTGCAGATAAAGACCAATGAAAGATGTCCAGCAGGTTGGTCTAATGCCAGATTGAACAGGTGTATCCTACTCGTGTATTATTGGGCTTGAGGAGCAAGCCCTCAACTAAACATCTATACAAGTAAATTAGTCATTTATGTTAAACATTTTTGTCTAATTAATTAATTCAAGGCAAATTTGCAACCATAAAGGAAGGTCTCAAGATTGCACAAGGACTCCAGCTGTGAAAAAGTCTAATGTCACAACAGGAAAGAATAGTAGAGACGTAGTAGTAAAGAAAAGTATGTTTCATAAGAAAGAACACAAATACTTTTCAATCTTTTTATTGAATATTAAGGTAAATATTTCACATTAATACAGGCTACATAAAGTAGAGCCACTATACGACATGAAATTTACTCTCATTTTAACCCTTTTTAGTATGTAAACAATTATACATTTATTTACCACTCTAAAAGGTTCTGATTTCTCTTTCTCTTTCGGTAATCATCATCTAGTTCTGGGCCAAGTTTAAATAGCTACTTCATGTTGAGCCCCCTGCAGCCCAAGAACGGTGTATGTGGGTTTAAGTCAAAATCGCTAAACTACGCAGAGAATGGATCCTGTTAAACAGGTGATCGCGCATGTTGTTTGCATCATCAGGACACTGATAACAATTTTCGCCCAATTTCCTCTTTATTTGTTTGAGATAGGAACATTAAAGAATGGTGTCATGAGAACTTCCAATTCTTCAACCTCTGCTCTGCACTCTTAGGTCTCTACTAAAGTTAACATGTATGTTTTTCTTTTTTTCATCGTCTTATTCGGTCATATTCGTCAGTTGGTATTTCAGGTTAGCGCTGTGGGTCATGCTGTGTGCGTTTGATTGCTGTGGACGCTCTCTAGTTGACGTGGTTCAGGTGCACGTTGCCAACATGAGGTGCCCAGGTACCAGGCCACACCTGAGGGGAGAGAGGACCAACACAGGGTATATGTTAGAAAGACTGCATCAAATAATGTACTCATGGCTGAAAGCAGAAATACAGGATTGAAAGTCTAACTAAGAATATGATTAGTGGTCAGGGGTGTAACAAAAGAGGACTTTACCTGCTGCTGTGGGTCAGAGTTATCCGCATTGTTTGGGACCACTTTGATGATGGGGCTCCATGCGGGATCACCAGCGTGCAAACCATTGTACATCGGCCCCCCTGGCCCCTCTGCCATGGGAGGATGAGGGGGCAGCATGGTTCCTCCATACATCGACATAGGCATAGGCATCCCCTGAACAGACAACAATATGTCATTGGTTATCATTAGTACATAGGAGGGACAGGGGTTAAATCGTCTACAGAGCTATTGATAAATCCTACCTTAGGAAAGTCCATGTAGCTGTTGGGCAGATGCTGAGCCTGGTGGTAGTTATTCGCAGGGTTTGCAATGCCGGTGTCATCCTGCTCCATGGGCTGGTGCTGAGAGAAGGCGGACTGCTCCTGCTGCAGCTGAGGGTGCATCATGTGGCTGCTCATCAGGGGCTGGGACCAACCAGACATGGCCTCTGTAAGACACACAGGGTTGACATTATTACTGATTATAAGTTATTATTGCACCGTAACTGAGAAGCAAGTGGTTGGAAAGTTTACATCAGAATCAAAAAAGCATAAAAGATAAACTGGTTTTAATCTAGATTGTTTTGGTGCGAGTTGCAGTGTTGTTGATATTAGCCATACAGATGGCTGCTTTCTCCTGACATATGTATCTCAATGGCACTATGGTAATGGTCATCAAAGCAGAAACAAATTAAAACTTAACATCGACATTGCTTTCCAGAACTCATGACCCTGATACTCAAAATAATCCACAGACCTTGTTGTGAGCAGTTTCATGTGCTAACTACTTTCTTTCTACTAAACTACACGTACCAAACGTGTCACTGCGCAGAAGGATGTGTGCATCAACTCATGGATGTTGTGCATATTTCATTGGCGGCCGGCCCTTAAACAATGTAGTTTGATGGATAGCACTACAGATAAGTATTGTGTTTTAGATTTTGGGGAGAACTTTCCCTTTATGTCACACTTCTGACATTATTTTCCTACCCCATAGTCCTTATTATAACAAACAAACATTTAAACAGACTAACAGAACAACATTTGCATTTGTTTTTACCCGAAGCACTGCCGACCCCGAATGACCAGATGCCTCCCTGTCCAACGGATGCCGTGTAGCTGGTGGTCAGCAGGGGGGGGTTAACAGAACCCGTCTGCCTGATCCTGGCCAGCCGCTCCGTGCCGATGGGAGGGGGAACTTTCCGGTCCTGTTGGGAGGAGTTGCCTGGCTTAGGCTGGGGGGGAGGGGGCACAGCTGAGGTTGAGAGGGCAGATGACGACACCGTAGATGGAGGCGGCACAGGAGATTCACCTTGGGGGGGGGGGGGGGGAGACAATTCAAGGAGAAATAGTTAGGAGCAGTTCAGATATGCACATTGGAAAGCACTTCTTAAAAGAAAAAGAAAACAAGCCTGTAAAATTGCCATTCATGGGTTTAAAAAAGGTTACAAAAGAAACAAGCCAATATAAGAAAACATTTTAAAAGTCTAAATAATTGTGGATAAGTGAAGGCGGAATAGTCTGAGTTATAGAGACACAACAAAAACAAGAAGCATTGGAGCCTAGTACCTGATGTGGATGCACTCCATGGGTGGGGGGAAAAGTGCTGTCTGCTGAATGAGGGTGCGCCCACTCCTGTATGACCGTGCAGATACACAGGGCTACCAGAGATATTGGTGGTATAGCTGGTCAACGCTGTGGGGGCACACATCAAAGAGACAGCTCATTATTAGGCAGTGTTTTTTCTATCCCAAAGAGATATAAACATTGCATTTAACCAAGTTAAATAAAAATCAACCGGATGATCAATTCGAAGAAAATAATCATACCGATGGGGCTGTTGACCATCCTCTGTGAGGCAGAGCGGTAGCCAGGGGCTTTAGAGCTGTCTGGAGGAGGCTGGGGCATCATATTCTCCATCTGGCTCATGTAGGCCTGTGGGGTCGAGTACGACTGCTCTGGAGGTGATCGAGTCGGCAGATGGCACGCACCCCACACCGGATTGTTTGAAACCTGCATGGCGAGCACAATTTATAACAAGGAGACTTAGAAGTTGTTTTTGTTGTTATCGATCTTACAGAAGCACTACAGCAAGAATCGGATCAAAACATTGGTAGCGTCTGTGTAGTTTGTTCAGGTATTTAAACGTTATCCGTGTAATATAAAGACTCTCAATAAGAGCAGCTATAATTAAAACAATTTGTCAATCAAATATTTATACTATAAATGTTACTTTATCTCACCTGGTTATCAAAGATGCTGCTGAAGTTGAAGAGACCTGCAGGACCGAAGTTGGGGGGTAACTGCTGAGGCTTGCCTGCATTGCCCACATGCTGCATCTGGGAACCGTTCATCATGCCCATGTTAGCAGAGACCTGAAGGGAGCCTTGAGACTGGGCTTGAGCCTGGTTTTGCGCTTGTGGAGGCAAATTGGTCTGCTGGGACGTCTGATTTTGGGTCTGTTTTGGGAGTTCTTGCTGAGCATTGAAGGGCACGAACACAGATTGCTGTTGTTGCTGCTGCTGTTGTTGCGTCTGCTGCTGCTGCTGTTGTTGATGTTGTTGTTGTTGTTGTTGTTGATGTTGCTGCTCATTAAGGGAGTAGTAAGGCCCTGGTGGCTGCATACGATGGGAGACTCTGGGCGCAGGGGCTGAGAAGTGGGGTACAGTGTTGTTGGGGTGTGCAACATTGTGTGAGAGGACAGTAGGCTGTGCTGAGGCGTGTTGGGAGCCGGGCTGCGGGTTGAGGAGCGGTGGTGGGGCCTCTGATGATGGTGCAGAGGAGGGGGGAGGAGGTAACTGCTGTCGAAGCTCTGGCTTGGAAGGTAAAGCCATGCTGGGTGCAGGGAAACCCATAGAGTTGAGGCTCTCACTGACATGAACAGCCTGGTTCTCTGCAGAGAGAGAGGGCTTGTCTTTTCCAGGGGCAACAGCACTGGGTTCTGATTTATTTGAATGGATTTGGGGCTGGGACATCGGTCCGACTGAATGCTGAGGGGCGTTCGCGTGAAGGGTAGTGGAACTGTGATGTGCGGGAGAACCTGTGCCTCGTACTGCATTACTGCCACTAGTAGAAGAGGCAGAAACAGACACAGGGGGGGCACCGGCGGGCTTGGGGTCAAGGGCGAAGAGCTTTTTTCTGACGGAGGAAGGAGTGGGGACGCTCGGCTGGGGATTGTAAGGAGTAGGATTTGGGGTATGAGGCGAGGTTGCTGCTGCGTTGGGAGCACTGTTGGTCGAGGTGTTGGTGGGCGCAACTGAGACCATTGAGCTGGCTGCGTGCTCACTGTGGGTCAAGTTGGGTCGGGCCTGACCTCCAGTGCTGTTGGTTCCTCCATTGTGCTTGGGGGAGCTGTTAGCACTCCCGGGGCTCACGGGACGCACAGGGAAGGGTCCCCAGGTGCTGGCGGCGGGAGAGAAGGTGCCACCAAACTGAGCCATGGGTAGACGAGGGTGTCTGATCTGGTGCATGGTCTGCGCAGCCAGGAGAGCGAGCTGAGGGTGAGCGTACGCCAAGGGCAGAGACACAGGGAAGGGCTGTCTGACATTTGATGACAGCCCCTTCCCAATCTTTCCCCCAGCCTGAGAGGAGGGTGAAGATGAGGATGAAGAGGGCTGGAACGAGACGCCTGGTGAGGTGACCAACGAGCTCAGGGCCTTGGGCCCAACACTGGAGCCGCTGACGGCCCCTGTTGTACTGGGGAAGGAAGATGAGGTGGTTTTGGAGCCTGGGGCTCGGATGTGATTCCGGGGGATCAGATCCTCAAGCTCTTTAGCTGGATCCTGGATTAGAGCATTTATCAGCTGGACTGCATACCTTGTAGACTCAGTCCCTCCTCTGAAAAACCAAAACACTAATATTACAACAGATCAAAAGTGATGACATAATTCAGTCTGATTCAGTTTTGTGACAGACCAGAGCACGGCCAAGAAGGCATTGAATTTCAAGTATGGTAGGTTGGTTTGCAGTTTATTGTATTGGACTAACGAACAAAAACATTTCTCCAAAGCAGTTTAAGTCACTGCTGTTGTGAAAAGTCCTTGGTCTACAATCGCTGCATCGCTCTAATGAAATAGGCGCTTTCACACCAGAGTACTTTTAGTTCCGATAGTTCCTGGGATTTTGCGTTCACACCAAAAAGAGAACTTAGTTCATGAGAACTTTTCCCCCCTTTTCAGTCCCTGCTAGAGAGGTGGTACTTTCCTGGGGAGAAAAGGGTTCCCATGTCTGATTGGCTGGGCGGATTGCAAACCACGCCCCATAAAACTCCATTATATTTGTTGGCATTAGTATTAGCATTGGCCAAGCGCACCAACGCAGAGAGACCAATTTATGGCAACACAAAAGAAAACATGGGAGCGGTGGAGATGAGGAGGTGTCGGCGTTCTGGCGATTTACTCGGAAGGCTTCAGTAGAAGCTGCTGGGAGTCCCAGCAGCTTCTACTGAAGCCAGTCCCCAACTCCGGGGACTTCCGGCCCGGAAATTCGGGTGGCAGTATACGCCGTGAAGTTGTTTGCAGCCTGCCAGTAAACCCAAAGCAGAAGAAGAAGAAGAAGTGAAGTTAGCGGCTTCATTTGCGTAAACCTCCCCCAGGGACTTATTCCGGTGTGAACGCGATCTGCTCTTTAGTTCCATGGGGGAACTAAGTGCTGGGAACTAAGTACGGCAAAGTACTTGGTGTGAAAGCCTTCTTATCTTGAAACTAGTTTCTCAGTGCATGGGAACTTTCATGAGCCGTGTACTAGCAATAGCAAAGGTGCAGGTTTACTGTTTTCACCATAACAATGGTCTACCAAGGACTACGTGTGAAACATTGACGCAAAAAAAGAGTAAGGACTTTACTTAAGGACCCGCCCAGTTTGAATAAATGACATCATCCAGAAGGGGCTAAGATTATGAAACTGTTGTACTTCAGCTGCAGTGCTGCTTAGAGTCCACCAGAGGGACACATCTTTACCTTATGGTGATCATCCTCTCCCCGTTCTTGTCCTTCTGTTTGTCTACGTCAATGTGAGCTCCTGTCACGTCCTGGATAGCTGTGATGTTGCAGCCGCCTCGACCCATGATCCGAGACACAACAGAGGCTGGCACAGACAGCTTCTTTGATCTGTAAAATAAGCAGGGAAATTGTATTATTTGAGAGTCTATACAGGCAGACACTAATGATAGTCATCTCAATGCTGAATTTTAAGAAGCATTGTTCTCTAAAAAAAAAAAGGAATCATGTCGATAAAAAGCCTGTAAAAAGTTGCAAAGCAAAATGATGAAATAATGCAAACAACGGACCTTCGGACCACTTCCTTCCAACCTTCTTCTCTCTTCTGGCCTCTTTTGGGGCTTGTGAGACTGAGCTTACTGATGGGTGAGGTGACGGGTAGAGCCATGGTCTTGAATGGAGAGGGTAAGGAGTGTGAGGTGGAGTCGCTCATGTCCAGAGCTCTGTGACAACACGGGCAATAAGAAAAACAATGAGTTATTTTTCATGAAAATGTTTTGAAATCAGATAAAGGTTGTATTCAGAATATTTGTAATTTAGATGATATATACGCTCGGCTTCATTAGGAACTCACTTTTGCGTTGGTTTTGAGATAGAGACTGTGACCTTGTTTTCCACCTTGGCGTCAGTCTGCGGCTGAGGACAGTGTCTCTTCTCCAGGCCGCGCAGGAGGCTCTGGGCTGCTCCTGAGGAGGGGACTGATGAGGAGGATGAGGAGGAGGAGGAAGAGGAGGAGGCGGAGGAGGTGAGATCAGGGAGGTAGTTGAGCTCCTGACTTTTGCCCCCACTGCTGCTGCTCTCACTAGCACAGTCGGTGCTATCCAATGGGTCCGAATCGCTGTTGCCGCCCGTCACTCCGCCCCCCCCACCCCGGGGCTCGCCGTGGATCTTGTTCTTGTCCGCCTTGTGCTGTGCTAGTGCAACCTAGAGGGAGAAAACAAAACAGAGACCTCATCAAATAGTGTTTCTTCGTAGATAAAAGCAACAATGTGCACATTAAGCACATTATAAATCAACAAAGACATGATGGTGCTCACCTGCGGATCCTGTAATATGATTGGTTCATTGGGCGAGTCCTTGGTCTTGTTCTTTTTGTTCTTACGATTGGTGCTTGGGGTAGTGGCCACACTTGCTCGCTTCTTACCAAAAGCTGTAGTGAAAGTGGTGGAGGTGGCGGATATTCCAATGGTGGTGGTGGTGGTTGCACTCGGGGGCTCAATAGGAACATCTTCTTCTGCAGGGGACACATTCAAACCGGCACATTAACAAAATAAATAATTATAATACAATATTAGAAAACTGAAAAGGCAAGTCTGGAGGATTATAAATACCTAAAAGGTTAATGCAAGTCAGTTTAACATTGTTTCAAAATACAATTTTCATTGTTAATACACTGACATGTATAAATATTAGGGGTGTAACGGTATATATACACCCGTACCGAAATGATTCGGTACGGGTATATATACCGTTACACCCCCAAACGAATATAACGTTAAACGTAAAAAATTAAGAACGTGAACACTTTTTGGAAGTAATCTCAGGTGCTGTGTCGCAGCATTCAGAGTAATTTGCTCACATTGGGTTCAACGCGTCATAGAGCGGCCAAGTCATTTCATTGGATGAGAGGCATACTATGAGAGCTGGTCACAGGGATGCGTTCAAATGTAGTCAGTAATTTGAGGAACTGTCGAAATAGCGAACGCAGATGAAGTTGAGCTCGAAAATCCTCCAGCATCATTGAAGTCTCCGGTTTGGGAACATTTTGGTTTTGCAGTTACGTACAAGGATGACGGACAAAGACAGGTGGACCGAACCAAAGCTGTTTGTCGGCATTGTTCATCTAACATTGGTTACGCGGCTGGCAATACATCAAACTTGCACACTCATTTGAAAAGGCATCACCCGAACGTGAATATCACCGGTACCAAAAAAAAAAAGACTGAAGTGCAAACCCAACTCCCTCTAGCATTTAAGCCTCCACCACTCGCAAAAAGTTCAGACCGAGCCAAAGCTATTACAAACGCCAAATATCCTTATGTTGCCATGTTAGCAAAGCGCTACCTGGCTGTATCTGCTACCTCTGTCCCTAGAGAGGGTGTTCTCCACAGCAGGAGACATTGTTAGTGCCAGCACATCTGCCCTTTCGGCAAGCAATGTGGACAAGTTCATTTTTCTTTAAAGAAACATGAAAATACAATGACAAGCAAGTCATGATGTCAAACTGGCTGCTTAGGTACTAGTACAGTTCAAATACAGATTATTTCAGTTCATCAAAATGCTGCACCTTAATGTTTATTTTATTATATTTTGTATTTATTTGAGTGAATACATTATTCACAGTTTAGTAATAATTAAAAACCCAAAACTAATAGTTTATGTTTTGTGAGTACTAGTAGTAAAGCTCAAATACAGATTATTTCAGTTCATCGAAATGCTGCACCTTAAATGTTTATTTTATTTTGTACTTATTTGAGTGAATACATTATTCACAGTTTAATAATAATTTAAAAAATATATATATATATATATGTTATGTTTTGTGATAATTGTTTCTGCTGTACCGAAAACGTACCGAACTGTGACCTAAAAACCGAGGTACGTACCGAAACGAAATGTTTGTGAACCGTTACACCCCTTATGAATATAGTAAAATCCTACTACCCATGATTTATAAGATCTTATTTTTAGATTTCAAAGAATTAAGTTAATGCCTTTTAAGACTTTAGGCATCTGCTGAAACCCTGTTTCAGCAAAGTCATAACAAGTTACCATCAGCTGAATCTTCCTTTAGCTCCAGCATCTCAGAGAAGTCTTCCTTAGTTTTCTGCCCCTCCTCTTCCTCCATCTTCCTCTTCTGCTCCTCCTTCTTCTTCTTGCGTTTCTCCTTACGCTTCTCACGTTTAGCAGCCAGAGCTTGCTTCTTGCTCTCCTCTCGGGACTGTCGAAAACAAGACAGAGTTTTATAAACGTTATTTTTGTGCTCATCCACTCTGTGCTGCCTATTCAGAATGCTTTAACCACTAGAAAACCAGCCATGAGGTCTGATATTACCTTCTCCAAGTCTAACTCCTTGAGGAGGATGCTGGCGTTCTTGTTGGCCTCGGCTGCCTGCTGGTCTTTGGCTTTAACGATGGTCTCCATGCACTGGTGGCATTTCTTCAACAGCTCCTACAACAACAGGAAACCAACGCTGGAGTTAAAGCTCTGCTAACATCTTCGCCTGATCTGTGAATTATATAGAGGAGACCAATGACTTAAAAATAAAATCAACCTACCTTGTCAGCGATGGTAGCGATGTATCTCATGCACTCGATATCTGATGGGAATTGATTGACTTCCTTTACAAGATACTGCACCACCTTCACGTGACCCTGAAATGATAGGTAAAATGATTAGTAACCAAAGCTTGCCAAAGTGTATAATGACACAATAACAATCAGGGTTTGGGTTCAATCTGCACCTTGCGAAAGGCCGCCATGAGTGGAGTAATCTTGCGGTTGTCGGCCGCATCCACATCAGCACTGGCATGCACCAAGAGCTGAACCACATCAAAATGACCACCATTTGCCGCCAGCCACAGGGGGGTGTTCCCTTTCTTGTTTCGTACATCGATATGGGCTCCCCTACAAAGACAGGAAGAGACATTGGCGTCACATGAAAGGCATAGCAGCTTAAAGGTAAGAAAAGGCAGGTGGCAACATGTGGATAAATCTTGAGGTGAAGCCTGTTAAATCGTCAAAGTAGTAAGTTAGCCTTTATCTCATCAGCATTCACTGTGTAAAACCTGATGTGACAAAAGGACCATCTGTAGTTGAATAAAGACCAGCTAATAACCTGCACTGCGTTAACTCTCAATAGGAAAATGATAGCGCGTTTCCATCTAATTTACACATCAAAAGAGACTGGCGATAATATTGCTAAAAGAAGATGATAAAGTGGTCCTGTAAAGAAGCACTCACCTGTTAATAAGCAGCTCACAAAACTTGTAGTGGCCCTTGTCAGCAGCAATAGTGAGGGCAGTGTCTCGGGATGAGGGGACAGGGGGAGCGTTGACGTCGGCGCCTTTGTCCAGAAGCACTCGACCCACTTCTGCATAACCTCCTGAGGCCGCCTCCATCAGAGGAGTAAGACCGGTCTGAATAGGAAGGGAAATGTTACTAAGCAAGATGGCCACCTGAATCCTGTGTTCAGCCAGTGTAGGATGATTACATACGCAACAGTCAGGTCTGGAACTTGGTTGATGTGATCCGGACCCCTTACCTTAGCGCGATGCTCCACATTGGCCTTGCGATCGAGAAGCAGACTAACGACCTCAGCCCGCCCCTGGAAGCAGGCGAGGGTCAGAGCCGTGTTTCTGTTGGTTTCGATCTGGGCGTTGATGTCCGAGCCCATATCTAGCAACAGCTTCACCGCTGGTACATGACCGTTCATGGCCGCCAGCATCAGAGGAGAGATTCCCAACTTACTGCCAGTCCTGGGGAGAAAGTGAATAAACAAATAATTAAGAGACCAAGTGCCAACAAAACTTTGTAATGTGCCAAAAGCACTTTCTATTCTTGGGTCTAGGTTTCAGTGTATATTAATGTTTTACTGTAGTTTAGCAACTGGACTTTTTACAGATCGGCATTTTATCAAAGTAGCAGATGCTAGAAAGCCTTGGTTTGTACGTTAGTTTCTTTCCACACTCCTGATTTATAACTTGGTTAATAACTATGGTTTTACTTCTAGGTGTGGCTGAAACCCAAAAGGAACATTTTACAGAGATGTTTTTGTTTGGGAAAGTGCTACCACGTTCACTTCCAGGAACATATCATTTGTTCACATTTAGATTACATTTCAAGAGTTTATACTGATAACAAATCTAATGCCATGGTTCCTGTCACTCACCTGGAGTTTATCTCAGCTCCAGCATTGAGGAGTATCTTGATGATGTTGACGTAACCCCCAGAGGCTGCCAGGCTAAGAGGCGTGTAGTCGGAAACATTGCGGTGTTCCTTATTGGCTCCCCGCAGCAGCAGCAACTCCACCACCTGACCAAAACCAATGACAGTTTTATAGTGAGAGCCAGGGGAAAAAGATGAACAGAAAACGTCACTATTGTGAAGGTTTACTGAAAGACAAAGGGTTTACCTCCTGGCGTCCCCCAGAGCAGGCGAGGGAGAGGGGCGTGTCTTTGGTTCTCTCTGACTGAGCCTCAATGTCACCCCCTTTATCCAGAAGCACCTCCACTACTCCTACGTGTCCAGCAGTGGCGGCCAGGATCAGAGGAGTAAAACCTGTCAAGAAAAAACAATATGAGAAATTGTCGATTTCTTAATCCATGAATTTAATTCCAACTCATACCCCGGTATGTTTTATTATGAGGCTTTCATACCTTTTTTGTCCCGGTGCTCAATGTTGGCTCCCCGTGCAATGAGGACAGATACGAGTTCCTCGTGTCCTCCTGCACACGCCAGCGTCAGCGCTGTGTCATGGTTGCTCTCCGTCTGCGGAGAAAGTAAAAACTCTTAACAGGGCTAGAGGACTGTTTGTACATACATGTTCTCACTGCAATGTCAACATCAAGAGCTTTGTCGAGTCAAATTTGGCATCGTGTCTTACATGTGCATCAATGTCGACAGAGGGGTAGAGGGGCAGGACTGACGGGGGCGAGGAGATGTTTGAGGGCATCTGTGTGGGTGGCTGGGACAGGGGCGTGGGCGAGGTTGTAGTGTTCAGCATGGGCACACGACTGCTCACAGCTGCAATAAAAAACAAAAAGGTAAAAAAGTTACAGTGACATACAGATGAGGGATTTGGAAGACACTTCGAGAGTCAACTCAAGTCACCTGTTAACAGGAATGCACTTACCCGCCATGATGTCGTCCAGCGTGTCTGTGAGCGTCTGTGCAGGTGTGGCTACCATGAGCCCATCCGGGGCCTGCTGAGGGATCATCCCTGGGCCTAGCCCTCCCAACTGTTGACCCTGTTGCTGCTGGCCCAGCATCTGCTGCCCCACCAGTACCCTCTGCAGCTCTGGGCTGGTGCTTCCCGGGTAGTCCGCAGGGTTGTAGTCCGGTAGCGGCTGGATGGGGACGAAGGCGTTCTGCAGAGGCAGAGGGGGGGGCTGGGGCTGGGCCTGCGGCGAGGGGGGCAGAGGAGGCTGCTGTGGTGGCTGAGGCCCATCCCTGTAGAGGATTGTGCCCACCTGAGGAAGCTTGGGGTAATCGTCTTCTTCTCCGTCCGCTTCGTCCTCTGAGCCCTCGTCTTCTTCGTCTTCGTCCTCATCCTAAAACAGTATAGGAGTCTCTCATGTAAATAAACTGCTTTGGGACTCAGAATTAGCATCATAATGATTAACAAACTAACAAACAAAATGACTGAAGGTTTCACCTCTTCCCCTTCCTCTCCTGGCTGCTCGTCTTGCTCCCCATCTCTGTTAGCCTCTTCATCCGTGTCAGAGCTAGTGTGAACTTGTGCCCCTGCGCAGGGAAGGGGCCCGGCCGGAGACGATCCGGGGCCCGGGCCCTGACTCTGTCCGGCCTCCTCCTCCTCCTTTAAACCCTTCGCCTCCATGTACTCTTTGGTGAACTGTTGCTGTGTTTTTAGCTGTAGCTGTCGCTCCACCTTCTGCAGCTCCTTCAGGATTTTCTTCTTCTTCTGCACCTAAGTGGGGAACAGCCACATCCGTGGTTGACTAACTTCTGATACGGTGCTATGCATTTAAGTCTTAACTTGCTTGTAAAAAAGTAACATCTATCTTACTTAAGCTTTTCATGCAAATAACATTTAAATGTGAACTTGATTGTTAAAGGTAAAATTCATCTTACTTAAAGAACGGGAAAACAATATTCAAATTGGGATACGATCTTAAATCGATGATGGATTATACCTGCTCCTCTCTGCTCTTCTTCAGCTCCTCAATCTTGTCTTTGGTGAGCGGCTCCCCCTGAATGAGCTCAAGCGACTGCAGCTGGGCCTTCTCGATGGCGCTGATTCTCTGGCCCAGCTCGTTCAGCTTTCCCTCCGTCTCCTCCACAATGCACTCCAGAGGCTGGCATAGGTGGAAGGGCGGCAGAGGCTCGGCTTCAGGCCCCCGGCCGCCCGAGCTGGGGACACCGGGCTGAAGGGCCGCTTGTCTCTGTTTTGACCCGCCTGGATTTGAACAATAGAGAACAATAAGTAGAATATTTGGATTTCTAAGCGGCTAAATGAAGTCTATAACTCCATTTTGTGAGTACACTCACTGGGAGACAGGACTTTGACAATAATAATGACCTTTGCTGGAGACGGGTGGGGGTGTGGCGATGTTTGATGGGGCTCGGTCTGGCTCCTGAGGGGGCACTACCATGGCGAGAGATTGGAATGGGACACGAGGAACCTGTGACAGAAGTGGACATGTTAGTTTGAAACAATCAAAAACAACTATAAGAATTGCCTTGAACTAAAAACAGATATATTTCTCATAAGAACATTGACAGAAATTGTGATTTACTCCTCTATTTACCTGAGAGGCATCTTGCGAGGGGGGAGTGAGCTGGGAGAGGTCGGGGGCTGGGACAGACAGGATGTTGTTGGGGTAGTCCAACAGGTAGGACACCACATTCGTGTGGCCTCCCTTAGCAGCTTCTATCAACATGGTTGAACCATCCTATCAAAGAGAAAAATATACAAGTTTCTATATTGTGCATAAATATCGCAAAACTGGTCTAATCTGTATCCGGAGTGTGTGCATTACTTTGAGTCTGTGTGTAGGATCGGCCCCATGTGCCAGCAGCAGCTCCACCACAGCCAGGTGTCCTCCAGCGCAGGCCAGCGACACCACTGTGTGGTCATTGTTGGCTGTAGCTCTGTTCACGTTAGCACCTGTAAGAGAAGAGGCAAGATCTCATTAACTCATTGTGGACGATATACAAGTCTTATTGTTACATGCACAAAAGCAAACTCATTAGCAAATGAAGAAGGGCTAAGGTATTTGTGTAAAATGTTTAAGAAAGGTTTAGTGTGAAAATACACCAATAAAAGTACTGTAAATAAAAAGCAACAAATCCATTACATGTGTCTTAACTCTTACAAAAGGTCAAGTGCATAATCTAAATATATTCCATATATTGTTTTACAAATATTTAAATCCGTAGTTTAAAATACATATTTCAAGCTTTTGATCTCATGTAATTATATTGGAAAAGGAAAAGTCTTGAGCATATTTAAATTCTGAAACACACCTTTGCTTATAAGGAACTGCACTGTACACAGATGTCCTGCCCTCGCTGCCTTCATTAAGGGCGTCCGCCCCCCTTCAGACTCGTGTTCCTGGAAGACAGAGGTGAGGAAGTGTTTGTTAGAGTTAGGTTTAGTCCAGTTAAACAAAACATGTGCTACTTCACAAATGCAGGGGGAAAAAAAATGGAGGTGCTCTTTGGATCAGATCCACATATCGTGACACCAAAACAAGAGATGTTAGACTTTTACTTAGCTTTGTGATCAATAATTCATAACCAAAAAAATACAGATTTGCAACAATTGAAAGCTTTTAATAAATGGGCTTAGTGCCTAAGCATTTTGGTTCAGTCTTCTTCAGGGCATACAGGAAATGTTCTGATCATGCATTGGAGAAGACAAGTACAAGTGTAACCTGTCTTTTATGGTGTCATGTTATACAAATGTGACTCAGCAGAAAAACACTGCAGTAACACTAAAAGCTTCAGATAATAGATTTGCTCAATAAATACATAACACATCTGTTGAGATGCTGTTTTTACATTACAAAGAGGATTTAGGAGGATGGCGTACCAAGTTGGCTCCAGCCTGCAGCAGCACATCCGCCACGTCCGTGTGTCCGTTCTCACACGCATACGTCAAAGCTGTGTCACCCGTTGCTGTTGTGGCATGAACGTTCGCCCCTAAATGACAAAACCAAGAGATTAGCATTTTAAGCACAGCGGTGTAACTCACACATTTTAAAGGCTTTGTTCACCCCCCTGCCATCATGTCCTCTAGCTCACCTGCAGCCAGTAGGTATTTCACCAACTCCAGGTGGCCCTCCTGTGCAGCCTCCATTAGAGGTGTGGAGCAACCCAACTCGATGTCTGCGCCCGCCTTGATCAGGAAGTCCGCTACTTCCAAGAAACCTCCGCAGCATGCTAGAGTCAAAGCCGTCTCCTGCGTCTCCTCCGTCTGGGCATTGATGTTAGCGCCTGAACGACAGATGAAGAACAGTTTAGTGATTAACAACTTATTTGTTTTCATGAAGTGTTAACGTGCATGTTTTCTTAAAAAAGACTAAAGAAATGTGAATTAACTTTCAGAGATGACATTCTCAATTATCTTATTTCTGATAAAAACCACAAAATAAAAAGAGACTGGAGTGTACCATTCACTGAAATGTAGAAGCGACCCTTGCTTACCTTGAGCCAGCAGCAGTGCTACCATCTCTTCATGGCCTTCTCTAGCTGCCTCCATCAGAGGTGTGTAGCCTTCATCATTTACCTGGACACAAACAGAAGCATCCGCAAATAAGACAAAGAGACCAGTATGACTCACTGCAAGGTTCCTCTGTGCTGCAGCTCGTGTTCTGTGTATCCTCGGTGAGAAGAAAGCTGGTCAAGTATTCGGTACAATATCTTGCCCACACTCAAATCTCCACTGCAGTATGTGCAGTGAATTTTTCTACGGCTACATCATTTATATGTATCGATCCTACTCTATAAAGACAATAGAACCCACTCCTGTTTTTTAATCCCTAAATTGTGTTGCTCAGGGTTCTCACACCTTCTTTAGAATCAATTATAAACACTTTAAGGACTTTCCAGACCCAGTTCCCTCAAATTCAAGGACCCAACCCGGCGTTGTTTGAGACATAGATCAAGGAGAATTTCTGTTACAACACTGGGAATTTTTACTATCAGACTAGCAGGCTTTACAGAAACTCACAGGCAGCAATTTAAAAGAGAGAGGATACAATCAGTCACAAAATATAAATGCAAGCATTATTGCACTATTTCTAAATGCTTCCAAGGCCTCGATTTGTTTTTCTCAAATTCACTAAGTCTCCATGAGCCGTGGGAACCATGGCTGGTGTTTAGGTGTCCCGTCTCTTTACACACCTCCTCCAAGTTGGCTCCCCTCTCTATGAGCAGTGCTGCCAGCTCCACATGTCCTCCACAGGCTGCGAGGGTGAGGGGCGACTCGAAGGAATCTGCTGGCATGTTGACCTGCGCTCCGCTGTCCAACAGCAGCCGTGCCACCTCCACATGGCCGTCCTGGGACAGCGAGACACACAGAGAATGTAGAGATAAGCACCTGAATGAATATATGGGACCACTTTATAGCAAGCCAATATAAAGACGCGCTTAACGAGTCCCAGAACCTCAAGATTCTTCACAAGCCACTTACTTACAAGGTGTGTATTTAGAAGAATATTAGAATATCTTCTTTCCCCACAGGATTTGTTCCATGTATTTATTTAAAAGAGGGCATATCCCTTCGCCAATTATTTTAAAGGACTAGCCTACAATAAAACATTAAATAATGCTAAAGCCTGTGCTTTACATATTTATGTTGGGGTTTCCCCTATGTTACATTGCATTTGGTATGATTGCAACAAACCAATTGTATTTCTAAAAATAACAAAATAACTGAAACAAAAAACAGGCAAATATAAAACAAGTGGTAGCGTGGACTGACCCTGAGGGAGAAATGTTTAGTTAAGGGTTTGGGTCAGATGCTCACCATGCACGCCTCCATTAGTGCCGTGTGCATCTCATCTGTTTTATGTTCCTGATCTGCTCCGGCCTCCAACAGAAAACGCACCATATCCAAGTGACCTGCAGAGGACAAACATCATTCATTTAATTAACATTTCTACCGCAAAGTATTAGTCCCGAGCATGTAAATGGTACGAAACCAAAATAAGATAATCACCAGGACAGACTATATTTGAGTTCTGACCTTTGTAGCAGGCGAGTGTGAGAGCGCTCTCCTTGAACTCATTGGAGTGTGTGTTGATGCCGGCGCCATACTCCAAGAGTACCCTGGCCACCTCTACATGGCCGGCACTGGCTGCCTCCATTAGAGGTGTGTGTCCGTTCTCGTTGTGGTCCTCAATGTTAGCACCCTCTTTGAGTAGCACCTTCACCACATCCACGAAGCCACCAGCACATGCGTACGTCAAAGCTGTGTTGCCTGGAAAACAGCAGAGAGTTTAATGAGCACATAGGATGGAGATTTAAAAGGAAAACATTCATAACTGAAGAGGGGGTTTTACCTGTGGAGGACTGTGCGTTTACATCTGCTCCGTGGACCAGAAGTAGTTTGACGATGTCCACATAACCACCACTGGCGGCAGCCATTAGTGGCGTTACGTCTCCCTTGATGCCCCGATCCTCCACATTGGCATGCATGGCCAACAAAACCTAAGGAAGAAAGATGAAACGATGATTAGTTAAAAAGCAGGAAAGCTATTCACCACAACATTCAACTAACCATACCATTATCATTTTCTTTGAAGGATGTTTACTTTGGTGTTGTCAAATGTATAGATTTTTAGATACACATCTTTATTTGAAGACTGTAGTTTCTTTTTGGGTTAGCCATTTGGAATGTGTGACAACCTCAGAGGCTTTTGATTGTTTGTATAATTAGACAAGTGTAATGTATTGTTAATGTTTCTAATGTTTTTTTGCTATTCAAAAGTCTAAGTTATATCCTTATAAAGTATATATTTTATCAAATTGATTGCACTCATTGTGTCAATTTACCCCCATGGTTGAAAAAGAATTGTATTGAATATCACTACAGTGTGCAGGCACATCGGAAAAATGTAAAAAACTATTATGCTAAATAATTTCTCAGTCTACCCTTTGTTTCATGTACCTGTGCAAGTTCATAGTAGCCAGCCGAGCAGGCGAGGCACAGCAGGCTCTCCCCTTCTTCTGTGTGTTCGTTGACGCTCCGTCCCTCATCGAGCAATTTACGCACCGCATTGACATCCCCATCTGAGCACGCCTCTGCTAAACTACGGCTGAAAATAACCAGACTGCTACAATTACTGCCACTGTGACAGGTGAAGACACATACGCCTCACATTTACACACGCACAAACACACATTTACATACTGTATGGGCAACCCAAAATAGAACAAAACGTGTGTACTGTACAAGGATGTATTAATGCATGACAATTTGATTATGTGTGCAAGAAAAACTGACATATGCCAGTGTCAGTAAGGGCGAGATACATACTTGTCGGCTTGGCCGGCGTTGAGTGTGTTTTCGGCCCTCATGCGCGTCAGGGCGGCTGCAGCTTCGTCCAGGGCACAGCTAACAGATGACGTCAGTCTCCGTAGCACTTCGGGGTCTGCAAAAGCTTTACCATCGGCAGTGGACAGTTTACCGATGCCTGCCGAACACCAAAAGGGCAGAGGTGCATAGGGCAAGGCAAACCACAGGGGAGCACAACCACACCAGACCAGATGAAGAAGCAAGTCCAGTCCAGCCAATCCAATCCAGGGTTAGTAGCAGCATACACAAAGAGGAAAAGAAAGAAAGAAAGAAAAAAAAAAAGAAAAAAAATCACACACAGAAAACACACACAAGCATTTGTGTTAATATGGCTTAAAATATTTGTTCTACTACTTAAAATACACCATCTATGATTCATGACTCTTTTAATGGGTGGGTCAAGTGGTACAGTACAAGACCAAATCTGCTGGAATATTACGGGAATGTCCAGGTATAATCTAATCTGTGACCAGAATGAACAAAGTGAGGGAGGTCATGCTAGTCCTGTAAGCTAGTAGACATAGGATGTACATGGTTGAAGAGAAAAAAGTCTCCTTCTGTGTGAATTATAGATGGGTAAGAGGCAGTGAGTGTGAGAGAAACAGAAACTGGAGACAGTGGTCAAGAGAGAAAAACACAGCTGGTGGAAAAACAAAATGCCATATGAGAAAAAAATGTGTTTGTTTATGCGCGTGTCATGAAAAAGAAGAAAAGCCAAAGAGGAGAAAGAAGGGGAAGAGCAAGCAGGAGGAAAACTAAAAAATTGCTTTTGCCCTACACTGAAAGATCTCTTTCAGAAGACATAACAAAGACTAGTACCAACTAATGAAACCATTCGAGTGTTTATGCCTTAAAGCGGCCTCTGTTTTAAGTCTTGTGTTAAAAAAGAAGGAAAAAAGACAAGAGTGGAAAGAAAAAGTGTCGGCTTTTAACTTTTCAGCCTCAGCGAGCTCTAGTCCTTATGGTCCTGTGTTTTCAACACTAACCCTGCAACTGGAGCTAAACTTAGCACGGATGTCAGACTACGATTTCGCAATAGTCTCGAAGGCGAGGGAAGCAAGAGGTCAAGGAAGTTGATCATTAATGTTTCATGTTTATCTCAGAAAATGCAGGTAGTTCCCTGAACCAAAACAAGCAAAGGTTACAACGCAGTTTGATCAATTGTAAATACCTTGGATGGAAACAAAGAAACCAATTGAGGAGAGTCATTATTCTAACACTATGCAATCTAAAAGAAACATTCCTATCCAAGTGGCTAGTTAGAAGTTTAGCCAATGTTTGTTTGAGAATGGCATACGCAAATATTCCGGTATAACAATTGTGTCACACTAGAAAGGAATTAAAGATGACTTCGGTACACTTGTACACGTGTGTACCGAAGTGTACCGAACGAATATAACGTTAAACATAAAAAATTGAGAACATGAACAACTTCTTGGAATTAATCTCAGGTGCTGTGTCGCAGCATTCAGAGTAATTTGCTCACATTGGGTTCAACGCGTAATAGAGCGAGCAAGTCATTTCATTGGACGAGAGGCATACTCTGAGAGCTGGTCAGAGGGATGCGTTCAAATGTAGTCAGTAATTTGAGGAACTGTTGAAATGGCGAACGCAGATAAAGTTGAGCTCGAAAATCCTCCAGCATCATTGAAGTCTCCGGTTTGGGAACATTTTGGTTTCGCAGTTACGTACAAGGATGACGGACAAAGACAGGTGGACCGAAACAAAGCTGTTTGTCGGCATTGTTCATCTAACATTGGTTACACGGCTGGCAATACATCAAACTTGCACACTCATTTGAAAAGGCATCACCCGAACGTGAATATCACTGGTACCAAAAGAAAAAAGACTGAAGTGCAAACCCAACTCCCTCTAGCATTTAAGCCTCCACCACTCGCAAAAGGTTCAGACCGAGCCAAAGCTATTACAAACGCCAAATATCCTTATGTTGCCATGTTAGCAAAGCGCTACCTGGCTGTATCTGCTACCTCTGTCCATAGCGAGAGGGTGTTCTCCACAGCAGGAGACATTGTTAGTGCCAGCACATCTGCCCTTTCGGCAAGCAATGTGGACAAGTTCATTTTTCTTTAAAGAAACATGAAAATACAATGACAAGCAAGTCATGATGTCAAACTGGCTGCTTAGGTACTAGTACAGTTCAAATACAGATTATTTCAGTTCATCAAAATGCTGCACCTTAATGTTTATTTTATTATATTTTGTATTTATTTGAGTGAATATTCACAGTTTAATAATAATTAAAAACCCAAAACTAATAGTTTATGTTTTGTGAGTACTAGTACAGTAAAGTTCAAATACAGATTATTTCAGTTCATCGAAATGCTGCACCTTGATGTTTATTATATTTTGTATTTATTTGAGTGAATACATTATTCACAGTTTAATAATAATAAAAATATATATATATATATTTTATGTTTTGTGATAATTGTTTCCGCTGTACCAAAAACGTACCAACCGAACCGTGACCTAAAAACCGAGGTACGTACCGAACCGAAATGTTTGTGAACCGTTACACCCCTAGTGTAGATGTATGGTTTTATTTGTAAATGTGTAAGGATAAAGTGAAATTAGTTTTTTATGATTTACCACCACGTATATATATATATACACATATTTACTTTGGTTATGATTATTTTTAATTCTGCTCTTATTCAGTTTCTCTCTGTGAGCATTAATGCTAATAGCACAGGGTTGCTGGCTCCAGTTTAATGGCCACAAAAAGCATCTGCATGAGAGCGACCTTTGCCTATAAGAGCAGGGCACAGAGGTGTCTGTATCCATGGAATCAAGTCCAAATCCAGGATGAAAGGGCTGCACAGTGTTTACCCATAACCGCTTGCTCCTGTGCTGCTACTCCCCCTAAAACTCTGACAACATCATCTTCTATCTAGTTGGGCGTTATGAGAGGTGTGAGAGATGTGTATAGCAAATGTTTTTGTTCAGATCATACAAAGTTATAATGTCTTTGTATAAAGGGAATATATAGCTTTTAGCTTTCTGATGATGATAAAATTGTATTTCCAAGCTAATCCCAATATACAAGTGTACAAGGATGTTACCATTTAATCTGTCAGCACTATAACTACGACATAGAGGGTGTCGTTTTTTCTCATACTGATATTCTGAACAATCTGTGCTATTGTATTAGCTGTAAAGTGTCTACTGTAGGCTATTTTTATTATATGTACAGCAAAAATCGTTTATAAATGTGCTATATAAATAAGACTTGATTTGATTTTAATGCACACTGCACCGCAATTAATGTGATAACTTGATTAAGACAGTAGTGTTCTTCAAAAGGGTGAGATGACTTCTGATAAAATAATGTTTGATATTCAGGTGGATATCCACAAAACTTAGGTCAATCTTTAGGTACATTTTTTGCCATTTTCTTCTATAGCAGCTAGCAGTTTCTATATAGAAGCATCACTTCGTATCCAGTTCACTTTATGACCTTTTGACAAATGAGAAACATTTAAAATGCATCTCAAATACCACTGAATTCAAAAAGGTAATTCAGATATTTAAACTGAATTAGCATTACTCTGTTAATGAAATTATGACAAAGCTTTTTGTGAAATATTTATCTTACAGCTTTAAAATCAGTTCAGTCATGTTCACTATGATGGCCTTAACCAAGATGCTTTTACTGTACACACAAATCATTTTCTGTAAGTAAAATATTTAAATGCAAGCTTTTAGTGCTGGGCGGTTTCTTAGGAGACGGGGGGGACATGATGTATTCAAGGTAAGATGTAGCAATTGCAGCGCTCGTGAATCAGATAATTTATTTGCCACGCTTTTCAGCTCTATCAATAGGCTCTACAGTTCAACTACAGTTCAGAGACATAGATGTTAAAAACGCCAGCCAGTGTTGTATACCACGCACATTTATCAGATTGACAACTCCCATTACCTGTCTGAAGTTGATTTACTATTTTGACCAATCGACTTTTACTTCATTGATTTGTTTTGGGGCGGTTAAACCGTTGTAATAACCAAGTCTTCCTTATGGAAAACATTCAACTTGTTTTGTTACATTGAAGTTAAATAGTTATATTCTTATGTGTATAACTTGTTTAATTTTATTCTATTTCAGTTTGGATTTTCTTTTTCCTTAAAGAGTGGTTCTAAATGTTGCTCATTTGTATCCAACAAATCATCACAGTACTACATAACACCAAGTCATTGTTTTAAATCATTGTTTGTGGTTTGTACAAAAACCCTGCCCGCATTTCTTTTAAAAGCTAAGGAAACTGGAGTTAATATGTCATAGTTTGCCTGCTGAGATTTAACAAGATATATGAATTATATTGAATTGATATCAGGACATGTAATATACACATTCATAGAAGCATGCCTGCATGATATCATTCACCAATATGGAACAACAAGGGATCCCCAAACAGAAAATGTACGGGCTTTAGCTCCTGTATTATATTTACAGTAAACCGTTTTTGTTTATATTCAATGTTATTTTTAAAGATGTTCATGATGTCATCTATTCTATTTTAAATCCTATTTCACAACTATGCACACCCGACTAGATACATGAACTCAGCATTGTCCCAAGAATCTATTGAAATTAAAGATATTTAATGTATATTTTCCTACACCTTCATAAAGCTGCTTGGTGAACTGCTGATTGTCTTGACAGGCTTGGTATTTGGATACTTTGTTCACAGGGAATGAAGAGCGGCAGTCCAGTTCTTCCTGCCACCTCCGTTAAACAAAGACACTCTTTCCTTGCTAATACTATACAGAGAGCTCACAAATCACCTAGAAAATATCATTTTATTATAATTATTATTATGCCAGCTGTGACAGATCTTAAGCAGACAGATAGCACAAGTTGCTAACTCCTCTGTTCCCTCTGGCCGGGGAGAAAGGGCAATAGAATGAGATTAGCCATTAGCCGTTCAACACAGGCTCTCTGCATGCTGTGCAGGCTCAAGCGCGTTGCAGCGTTAATCTGCCCGGTAATGTTCATAAGCCCAAACGAGGGCAGGACACCCAGCTAACGGATTAATCTACACAGACCTTCTTACACCTGGGTTACAAGTTCTAATCAAACTAATTTAACAAAATCACTTTCCAACTAGGTTCTGACATGACCCCAGCAGAACAGGCAGGTTCCTTGTATGCCATTTCGGCTGGAGGCCTTATACAAACGAAGACCTCAACCATTGTTGGGAATTGAAAGGGATGGGGGGGCGGCTGAGACACAAAAGGCGTGGTTTTACTTAAGCACAAATTACGAATGGTTGAAGGAAAAATAGGTGTGGCCAATGAGGTACTTCTCAACTACAAATGAACAAGTGTCAAGTTAAGCTGAATGAAGTTGAGCCGAAGCATTCATACCTGCAGCTTCAAGTAGAGCTTCAAGTCGAGCCTGTGTCTCTGGATCTACCGTCCTCAAATCTACTCCATCTGTGGCGCTGGATAAAAGCAACTCTGAAGCCGTCTTCATGATGGGGTTATCAAGGTCCTCCTGGTCCAAAATGAATGACTCCACCTGCAAGACGTACAGAGAGGAGGGTCAAATAAAAAGCATTAGCCGCTTGACAGCTGTTTAGTTTCTAACCCGTCTAAAACTTGACCATTATCTGAGAAGGAGAATTACTTATGGGAAAGTGTTAAACCATTTGTACATGTATCATGTTGCATTCCTTATTGTTTCCATTATTTGTAATAGAAGTGGTACCACACTCCCTATAAAAAGGGCGGAAAGGCAAGGAATTCAAAAGCCTGCACACATGGAGAGATTCAGCTGCCCAACTCCAGAACAGCAGTCTCATACCTGAGCTTCGACCCTGTCAGCTATCATGTACTAAAAACATTTTATTCTTCAAAAAAAAAGCAAGCGAGTCAACAAAATGTTTCATTATTCAATTCCCCATTCTTATTTTGTTACCGTATAAATAACAGCTATACTCCCATATGTCACTGTAGAGTAAAATGTACAGATAAAGCAATAATAACATGTTTTCAATCTGACAATAACACTACCACAATTAAAACGTGTGCTAAACATAGAATATTACAGAATTAAAGAGTGATAGGACTTCGCCAAGTTCTTAGATGCGCTGCAGGTAGTTCAGGAAATTACTCACGACACATTTTCATTATGTATCCATAAAAACCAAAACAAAATCTGCCTTAAAATTAAACTTTGTTGGGAAAAAGGGTTTGTATATTTTAATCTAGATGGGCATCCTCGTCTTGGTACCTAAGTATATTAACCTCTATTTACAACAATACATAACATTCACCGTTAGATTCATACCGACTAACAAACACTGTATTATCTTGGAGAAATATTTGAATCACTCATTTATCCTGTTAGGTAAACCAGGTATACTGAGCATGACAAATACCAGACATTAGAACTAACTCAGACTTGCACCAAAGTAACCTTTTAAAACATTAACAACAAGATTTGGAATGAATTAGACATTCACATCATTCAACAATTTGCTAATAAAATTGAAAACAGTAATAGCATATGTCTATGACTATCCATAAGCTGCAGCAGGCTTTTAGGGCCAGGCCCATGGAGCAAATGTTGGGGAAAAGTCAGCATTCAGCAATGTGGAGGAATTCAGCTATACTATAGGCAGGCAGAGCCAAAACAAACCATGGGGGATGTAGTTCTACGAAGGCCTTTATAATCAACAATGGACATCAGTCTCCACTATTAATGAACTACAGTTCCCAGAGTGTTTGTATCCACAGAGCTGGAAAGGCCTAGAATGGCATCTGCTTAATCCTGGGGCTCAGATTTTAGCTGCTGCCCAGAGCAGTGAGTTCTCCACTGGAGTAAAACACCACAACAAATGCCCCCTTTCAGGCTTCAGAGGTAGGCTGTGTGAGCTAAGAAACAGGACAGAGAGGACACATCTTTGCCATTTGAGTCAATTAAGCAGCCCTAGATGCAATTGTCTCAACTTGATATCTCATTGTACTACTACACAGCTGATGCTAAGACAGACATGACCAGGCTATGTTGACATTGGTATAAGCTGACATGTTTACTGTCATGGCTGTAGTGCGTTTCAGATACCTCCGGTAATATATTAATATAATATGCATTGCACAGCAGTGCCCATTTTTTCCTCAAACTCCTTGATGATTTTTCTGACAGTCACTACTGCATTGTCGTTTAGATAACAAGGAATATTAAGTTACCATTAAAATGAAATTAAACTGAGACCTTTGATACATTAGTGCAAATCATATTTGTATCGAGCAGTCGTTCCTGAGTTCCATTCCTGAGTCTGCTGCAGTCTTATGATATGGTAAATAAGATTACCTGACAATAGCATGACTGAAAAATCAAAACATCTTCCATATGTCAGCTCACATTAGACAAAAAATGTAAAAGATATGTTTCTTGATAATGTTTGTCAGAAATCCCCAAATAGGGGGTTTTGTCCCATTTTCACAATAACGTGACATGACAAATGTGTCATTTAGCGACAAGTGTTCTCTATCAAATATGTATACATCTGAGTAAATGTATTACATGTTTAAAGTATGTTTAGCTGAGGAGGAGATGCCATCACACCTGTCCCCATGTGTGACTGCCAGCACATGGAAAGTTGGACACCTCTCAACATAAACTCTAGCTGCTCTCAAATGTGACAACGCAAATCAAGTTGACACAGTGGTGGCAACTATCCGACAAAAAGAGGCGAAAGATAAAAATACCTGACTGGTTTATTTGTCAACACCTCCTGTCAGAATTTCAACGAGTTTCGAGAGGAACGGGCTTAATCTATACGTATCGAAAAGTTAGCTGACGGACGATCGGAGTTAATTTACATGATTTGGAAAAGTGACGTAATTGCACCACAACTACGAAATGGCAGATAGTTAGCTGGTTGTTTAGGTCCCCGGGTTAACGAGCATCTTCCATTTTCTGTGTCTGGAAAGCTGCTGGTAGAGCTGCAAACTTGTGATGGGTGTTACGAGACGACAGCACCGAACGAGGCCGTCGTCGCTTCCACCCGAACTAGGCCGTGGTCACAGCCTGCGCTGCATAAATAAAACATTTCAGCCGCTCAGCGTGAACAACTGCTTGTGCTTCACCAAACATTATCGACATTAAACACTCCATAAGCATCTGAACTGACAGCAGGTGTTGTTAGGGTAAAGTGCTGGCTTATTTTACGTAATTTCAGCGGCCTGGGAGGGGGTGGTTGCCAACTGCGAGCTAACTCGCTAGCTAGCCGCGCTAGGAGAGGAATGTTGCCTAGCTCTCTGGTTAGGCTTAGCTAACTAGCTTAGCTTAGCGTAGCTACCTCTGAAACCTCGTCTTCGTCGCTGCCGGATCCTGGACCCGAGGAGAGGACGGCCGCGGCCGCCAGTTTGAAATCCAGTCTTTCTGCTGCAGGCCCACCTGGTTCGCCGTATAAACGTACTTTCTTTCCGCCTACACCAATCCCAATGCCCCCTAGTCCGACTCCTCCTGGTGTCGCTCCTACCCCCATCCCTGCCACTGGGGAGCGAGGAGTCACCGAGTCAATCTCGTCCTCGAAGCCGTCCGTCAGCATTGCCGTCCCGGCTACTGCATCCTGCATACTTCTGTTCACAATACGTGTGTTCACGAGCTAGTTGGTGACGTAAACGTCCGTCCAAGCTCTTTCTTCTTGGATATTTGAGTGATTTTACTTCAGGGAATCCAGAAACTCTCCCGAAGCGAGGGTTGAGGAGGATCTCTTTCCCCCAGCCATTAACTTTCTAACAACCTAACCCGATACGCACTGTTTCTCAGAACGACCGCCTCTGTTGGAAATCCTGGGAATCCTATTGGTTGAGCAGGAATAAACTCAGTTTTCAATTGGTCGAAGTATATGCTTGTCAAACATTAGACCGCAACGTCATGTTAGGTTTACCAATATCACGAGGCTGTAGAACGAACGTCAAGACATGACATGGTATGGTAGGCCAACTTAACTGGTAGCTAGCTTTATAGTTCATGTAAACTCTTATTGGGGAAGCACGTTTATAGAAGGACTACTCTGACAGTGAATTGGAACATGTTATACATTGAAATGTCTAATTGTATGTGATCTTTATTGATTATAAATATCAGTGAATGACACTACCTCACACATTCCATATGCTCTATCTAATTTATAGCGTTAATGTGACAGTGAAAAATATAATATATACTTTACAAGAATAAAAAGAGGATAGTTTAAGGGAGCATGATACTAAATAAACATACACCAACTCACGTAAAAACAAGAAAAAAACAATGATTCCCTCGGATCATGATCTCGCTTCTTAATAAACATCTTAATTGGTGCATATTTAATGTGTTGCAGCCATAGACTGTATTGTTGCAGCAAATCATCAAACCGCAATCCCATGGTATCCTTTGTCCTTTTGTTCAATCTGAGGTGACGTGGGTGACAGAACAGAATTAAATGCACAAACTACTGACACAAAAACACTGGCCCTTTGGTGCAAAAACGTTTATTTTGAAGTATTCACAAATGCAAAAGTATTTACCTTAACCCTAGTAAATGTTTGGTCTCTAGAAAGCCTTTGCTCTTTATATGTTGTTTTATTATATCATATGTATGTATCAGTTTAGGAGAGGATGGAAATAATAAAACAGGTAAATTTCACTTTTTTGTTTGAATTCTTGTCAAATAATATGAACCAAGCAGTATTTTAATTTTGCAAATGATCCAGGCAGTGGCAATTCCAGCTACTCTAGCTAAGTTTGATATACATGAATGGATCATATTAAAAGACTAAATTACGTTTAACAAGGGTAAAATGTGCAACATTTCCCTCTAAATATACGTGTTTTAGGAGTAGATATAAAAAGCAGAAAAAACATATTGAATATTTAAGTAAAATACAAGTAATTCAAAATTATACTTGATTAGATTATTTTAGACACATTAGAGTTTAGAGGCGACCGTTTTTATTTTTTCATGCCACTGCCACTTCAAGGGCACTTCTGAAGTTTCGGAAGGAACTAAAACATCTTTTGCATCAATCCAACAAGGGAAATCTCTGTTTGACCTATTGCTACGTTTGTTAGTTTTGGGCTGCCATCACACCAACAGCTTGGAGAAGCTTGTTGTTTACATTGTGAGTGCTGCTTGTTCACTTTTCTTGTCCAAATGTTCTGGTCCCATTTGTTACCAAAACCAATTGACCAAGGCTGAATAAGGTCATGATAAGCTTATACATTTGCATCATCATCCAAAAAAAACCTTCAAAATCTAGATTGTCTAGTGGTCTTTTTGAGTGGGTTTGAGTGTTGTTGTTTTATGTTGAAAAAGCCGAAAGCATCCCAAGTTACTGACAACTGTAAAGTTGGATAAGAAGGCCAGGAGATGCACCCGGCCCGCACAGGGCCTTGGGCAGCTACGTCACAACGTTTGGGCGTGGACGCCTCCTATTCAGATACGGTTGCCAGGTTTGTATAAAACCCGTACTTGTTTGTCAATTATTAGATTCAAACCCAAACATATTATAGGACATTTATAAAACACAAATTATTGTTGAAATTTGACACATTACAAGACAAAGCAAGATACAAGTAATTAACCCAATCGTTTTTTGAAGGTTTGATGGTAATTTAGGGCTGCACGATGAATCATTTTCAATCGAAATCGCAATATGCATTATGTCATTTTCAAATCAGAGGATGCGCAATATTGATGAATGCTGAAAAAATGTTTGATGGACCATTTTGAACAAAGTCTTGTGAAGCACCAGTGATATCCCGGCATACAAATCATTTACTACAAACTTAACAAAACAATACATAATAAATAAATAATACTAAAAGGATTTTAACATGTATTTTTTATAATAATGAGAATTTTGGTGCAAAATGATCAACCCCTTCAATATCCTGAATCATATCGCAATATAAATATGAGTAAAAAATGATTGCCCCTTTTGTGTTCTTGTTTTTACAAATCGCGCTGCCCTAGTTGAATGACGTGACTGTGTTGCAGTTTGGAACAGAGGAGAGTTTTAGTGAAGTGCGTCGTTAGGAAGGCTATGAAAAGGGGGTAGTTGGGGAGTTCTGGCAACCCACCTCAAGGTTTCAGCTGCATCACGCAGGTCTGGTCAAGTGGTCATACATACTCCGGCGTGTTGCATCTACTCTACTATCAGGTAAATTGATTCATGCAACTATTCATTGACTTAAACACATGCTTACTTTATAAACTTAAGATTGCACCACATAGCTACCATTGTGTATATGAGATTATAATATAATGCCGTTAGTAAGTGAAAGCTTTCGTTTGAGCTAGCTAACTGCTAACGCTAATAACATGGCGCCGGGTGAGAGGGCCGCTTTTGTTCTTGTGGTCCGGGTGCGGTAGTAAGCGTGCTGAGGGCCACGCACTCTTATCAAAAATGAATGAAATCCTAAATGACTAATTAATTATTGGACGTCTGTGTACTCTTTAACATTTATCGAAACCCATCAACATCAGAATTGTTGTCGAGTAAAAGTTATTTAGCCACACATTGTTGTTAGCTCACGTTAGCTCACGTTAGCTGGCAACGACCCGGGTTCGCGGTTTAAATGAAAAGTCTAACCGACGATGAGCTGGTAGTAAAGCAATTGTAACAAAGGCACGCTATTTGTTTTTTTTAGGCAACAACATTCTTTGTAACATTGAAAAACCACAACATTGTGATTTTATTGATTTGGTTCATAACGATACCCGTTAGCAATATCAAACGGTCTCAAGATGGCGCTGCCAACTTATTCACATTTAACGTCTTTAAGATGTATAGCAATTTAGTTTAGACAGAAAACGTTAGTTCAAGCATGTTATACACAATTGTACCGATACGGTAGACCTGCAGGCGTTTAAGAAATAAGAAAAATTGCACTAAATTCCCCTATCTGATGATAAGTACGGTGTTCTTGTGATTTACTGAGACACTAATGGAAAACTAGGTTGTTGAATAAACACCTCAACAGAAGATTTTATCCGTATCCCCATCATACTTAATACTATGTGTTTCCCCCTCAGGTATCTTCAACAGTCATGGCTGATGAGGGATATGTCGTGCGCATCAGGGGTCTCCCATGGTCCTGCTCAGTGGATGAAGTACAGAGGTTTTTCTCAGGTAGTTATCTATATATTATTGTTATGTCATTTAAATACCTAGAGATATAATATTTATTATACGAAGTGACTCAATGGAACAAATTCCCTATACAGAGAGCAAAATCATCAGCAGTGGAACTGCCATCCATTTCACCTACACAAGAGAGGGGCGTCCCAGTGGAGAGGCCTTTGTGGAGATGGAAACAGAGGAGGACTTGAAGATTGCTGTGAAAAAGGACAGAGAAACTATGGGCCACAGATATGTAGAAGGTGTGCAAACTTGCTTTTAGATTGCGACTCCTTCTGTGAGTTGTCTCAACTTTTTTTGCTGTGATCGCTAATGGTTATGTGTCCTGTGATACAGTTTTTAAATCCAACAATGTCGAGATGGACTGGGTCATGAAGCACACGGGTCCAAACTGTCCAGAAACAGCAGGAGATGGGCTCGTCCGGCTCCGAGGCCTTCCCTTTGGTTGCAGCAAGGAGGAGATTGTTCAGTTTTTTTCAGGTAAGGATGCGTCATGCTCAGTGGTTAATGGTAAAACTGCTTTAATGTATGTTGGTTATGTTCGTTTTTCTTCTTCCTTTTCTTGTTTCCTTTCTCCTGTGGACCCTTAACCAATTCTTGCATCTGATTTTACAAAGATGTCAATATGCCACTGGAAAATGATTGTAACCTTCTTTATTTTTTGACATAGAGTAGTAAAATAACATGTTTTTGGATTTGTGATCAGTGAGGAAATGATGCCATAAAAGGAAACTGGTTACACTTGAATTGAAACAACTATTTAAATACTTTGTTTAGTTCAAGGGCAGGAATCTGTAACGCAAAACACCCCCTTCCCATCCTTGCCCATCATATCCATGTTCAGCCCATTTCATCGCTATTTTCTCTTTATCGGTTCTGATATTTCAAAACGGCATAGTTTTAATATCTCTGTTTTTAATATTTGGTTTAAATGTTATCTGTTTCTACTGGTAATTTACTAATGATGGAATGGGTCTCACTCACTGATTAGACGGTCTCTTACCTAACCATTTATTGTTTAATTTACTCACAACCTATTTGATGCATTTTCTTAAATGAACTGTACAGCGAGTGTTGCATTGATTCTAAATGCACAAGAAGTCATTTTAACCCTTATCACCAACCAGGTTCTTTCTCTCTCTTCATCAACACACCAATACTAGCCCGATGTCCTACACAGTGCCCTTTTCCATATTCTTCCTCTATCCTCTCATTTCTCCCCAACGTACAATAAATAAAAATCATTTATATGGCCAGTCATTGTTAAAATAAATACTGACCTGGTATGTGTGATGATGTATAGAGTTTTCCATAAGTTTTCTATCTCTCTTTAGAGAATCTTCTCTCTGTGATTGGGCATGTGATTTAATATGTCCCCTGCTGTCCTTGGGTTGAAGGGTTGGAAATCGTGCCAAATGGGATAACATTGCCGGTGGACATCCAGGGGAGGAGTACGGGGGAGGCCTTCGTGCAGTTTGCTTCACAGGATATAGCTGAAAAGGCTCTAAAGAAACACAAGGAAAGAATAGGGCACAGGTGGGGATGGTTGGTTGGTTGGCTGGATAAGTTGCTTTTCTTATGGTGTGCACTCTCAACATCTGAACCAAATGCAAAACGTACACTACATTAATCTTGGCTAATTTAAGCATATCTGTAATAAATAACACAAATTGCCATGTTGGAATCAAATATGCCACACATTCACAATGTTCAATGGGAAGGTTAGTGCTTGGGCACCATTCACAAGGATGACACGAATCGTGAATTAGAGAACATGCTTAACTATGAGAACAAATGGTGTCTCAACAGTAAACATCAGTCTAGGATAATGAATGGTTAGGAGTCTCCTGGTGGTAAAATCAGAGGGCCGCTGTACACATGGATCTGGAGCCACCTTCACAGGTAATGCTTATTAGAGTGAGCTGCAGAAGGGCTGGAGCCCTCTCTGTCCCTCTAAAACCAGGACAATGGCTGTCATGGCAAGGACACAGGACGCTCTATTGAATCAGATATAAACTTGACTTCATGTTACAATTAGGAAAGTGTCAGTTAATTAGGCCCTTAACCATTTGGAAAGCTTAAGTTTTGCAACTCTGTTAATAAGTTCAATTTTTTTTGTGTTTCAACAACTAGCATTAAGCACTCAAAGATATTACTACCTATGGACTACACCATGACAGCATCTGCATAGCCCAGTTTCATCAGTATTGAGCAAATGCAGCTGTGCCTGGTCCACTCCCCATGCGCTCATTGTGCTATCTCTATGCTCCTAGGTACATTGAGATCTTCAAGAGTAGTCGCGCTGAGGTGCGGACCCACTACGAACCCCAACGGAAGCCCATGGGCATGCAGAGACCCGGCCCCTATGACCGGCCCTCTGGTGGTCGCGGCTACAACATGATGGGCCGAGGGGGATCCTATGACAGAGTTCGTCGCGGAGGTTATGGAGGAGGTGGGTGCCAAGAAGACTGAAGATAATAAGATTTAGTGATTATAAGCCCATGTTGATAATCACTCAGCCTATCGCCATGACGCTGCACAATATAATTAATAAGATATGAATGTCCTCATAAAGTCTTGTGTTTATTCCGATGGCCATCAGGTGTGTCTGATGGACGGTATGGCGATGGCGGCTCTTCCTTCCAGAGCACAACAGGCCACTGTGTCCACATGAGGGGCCTTCCATACAGAGCCTCAGAAACGGACATCTACAATGTAAGTCGGAAGAACTACTGCAAATAATATAGAAAGCTAATAGTTTATTCAGTGCATATTGAGGATGTAAAGGTTGCATCTTACAGTTTCCTTGTTTTTCTATGTCTTTAGTTTTTCTCGCCATTGAATCCAGTGCGGGTCCACATTGAGATTGGTCCAGACGGCAGGGTAACCGGGGAGGCAGATGTAGAGTTTGCAACACACGAGGATGCAGTGGCAGCCATGTCCAAAGACAAAGCTAACATGCGTGAGTTTCAAATGAAAGGACTTTCACCACTTCAACTGTGCATATAAATGAGATAACATATTATTTGAATTGATGTTCATGGTTTCACTCCCCTCTGCCCCTCAGAACACCGCTATGTCGAGCTGTTCTTGAACTCAACAGCAGGTGGCAGTAACGGCGCCTACAGCAGCCAGATGATGGGCGGCATGGGTGAGTTCAGTAATGGAGGTTGTGAGACTAGTGGCGTCTGTTGGTTGGGAGAAAAATGCCTACGCTAGGTCCTTGTTGCCTTGATGAAAAGGAAAATACTAGGTCAGGGTTTGAAGTTAATACCTGTTTTCTATTTGTAGGGTGCTTGGTTTGGTTACTGATTGTATTAGGAATTCTGTACATTTTGTGTGATTATGTCTGGTTTTATTACATCAAGGACCATGTTGGAAAAGTTAATACTTCCCATGGTGCCATAAAATCAGTTAAGCTTGATGCTTGGCCCTTTACTCAGGCAGCAGCAGACAACAGGTATTTGGAATAATTCAAATTGGGTGATGTGTTCCTGACCCCGGCACCTTCTGTCCTTTAACAGGGAACCAGTCGTCATACAGCGGGGGCCAGCTGAGCTCGGGGTATTCTGGTGGATACAGCAGCCAGGGGAATATGGGCGGCTACAGTGACTACAGTGAGTGTCAGCTGAGTGCTAATGGGGTTCTTCTAAATACAACCTGACGTAGAACCTTTCCTGTTCCCGAACACATTTACTGAGTGCACTTAAGTATTAATTTGCATCCCAGTGAACCCTTTAGAACAACATGTGTTTGCTTGCTGGAGCTCCTCGGTCCTATAGTGTGTATTCTATTTCTCTTGTTAGGTAACCAGGGCGGAATGGGAAGCAGTTACTACGGCGGCGGTGGAGGAGGAGGAGGAGGAGGAGGAGGAAGCAGAGGCTCTATGAATGGAATCAGTGGGGGATGGGGAATGTAGTTTTTTTGTTTGTTGTGTTCCTCCTTAATATGACGTGTTTTTTTAAGTCAGCATTTTGCTGGAAGGACTGGAAAGGCAAGTCTCACCTAGTTAACTTAGGATCAGGTGAGGTTTTTTTTCAAAATATCTAGGAGGGGGAGGGGGGGGGTAGGGTTTGTATTTCTTTTTTTTAAGTGGATGATCTTCAGCAAGAATTTAGATCATCTGTCAGAGAGAAGCGTTGTTTATCTTTATCAGTTTTGAGACATCACAGAAACCGTGCTTTAAATTTTACATTACCATGAAGTGTCGTTTGTGTTTCCATTACCATCAACACCCTGTCTGTTCCCCATTGTTAACTCGTCCTGCGCCGGTGGTGTTAACATTACTTTCAATGGCTGAGTGCATGAACAAAAAAAGTCTATCTTCTGATGTTTGAACCTTGTTTCACCTTCTTCATAGTGTTTAGCTTTTTTAATTCCCAGTCAAAAATGTCAATCTGAATTTCAGTCTGAGCATGTTATGTTTCCTTAAGGTTTGACTGAAAGTTGGGCCGTGTTTTCTGGATGAGGGATATGTCGGGGCAAGTGAATTTCAAATCGTTGACATGAAGGTTTCTACTGCTTTCGAATGCTATTTGTATTTCCTGTGCACAAAGTGAATAAACTAGTCTGGAATATCTAATTGAAACAAGCTTTGCAAAATGAGTTTTTATTCATTTATCAAATGGCTAGATAAAAAACGTTTGGTCAACATTCCCAAATTAATTTAAGAAAATGGCTTTGTAGCAGTCGACACAATCCACAAAACCTTTCTGTAATACATTCTAAAATAGTTAGCTTTGTTAACATTCTACAGTCATTTACATAATGAGTTTGCATGTGTACAGTGGGGCCAGAGCTGTAAACATGAGAATGGATGTATGACAAGATGGAACAATATCAAAGAAGTATATTGGTTAAATGTAATCGCATACATGAGCCACAGTAACAACCAGTATTGGGACGTTGTTACAATCTAAATCTGATTTTAGAATTAGACAAATTAAAATGGCGAGTTTATGGAGAACCCAAAGTAACCTTCAGCACATAAATATAATGTTCAACCTTTAAGCCAAGTCAAGATTATTTCTAAAGTATTATAGTTCATCCTGTCAGTGTTAAAATGTGGCCCCTAATTACATATAGCTGAACCAAAGCTCCTGAATTTCAGGTAAAGTGGAAATGAAAAACCCCAAATCACATTTCCCTAAAGATTTGATGACATGTTCTGTAACGAGTTGTTTAAAAAGCGTAGTGGTTGAGTATGTGCAGTGTTAGAAAGCCGCTGTAGAAACGTTGAAGCTTCAGATGTTTTGTCAGGAAGCTGTGGAGACGCTCCTCTGCAGCAGCAGGGCGTGGCACACATCACACACCCTCACAGGCCGGGGGTACGAGGGTAAGGCCAGCTCGTTACTGGAGCAGTTGTTACAATAGATGTCCCCACAGTTTCTACAGTGGTGCTGCAACACAAACAAGGACACCTCAATGTCATTGCTGGGAGGATCAATACAGTAAATCCTTTAAAGAGATTAAACTCATTGTTATGCAAGTGTCCTAAATCAATCGATTGAAAGACTGGAAATGCTAAGACATGGGAGCAAGGATTTCATGATTTTTGTGACCAATTCCAAAGTCCTCAATAATTGGTAATATCAAATATTTTTTTGAATCAACTAAAGGCAACTCCAATTGATGTCATGCAGATCCAGATATCAGAACTTGTGGGTAGAATTGCCCCCTAAATGTGGTATTAAAACTTCTCCATTTTAAGCTGTATGAACATTAGTGGAAAATAAAATGAAAAAGGAGGCTACCTTTCTGCGTGCGATGGAGAACTCCTTATCGCAGTGCTTGCACTGAGTGGCCTCGTCGTCTTTCAGCCAGGCGTGGCCCTTCGAAGTGAACAAACAAGATATGACTTGTTAGGATTCTCTGTTCAATTATACAAGTACACCATTATTCACTTTTTTATTTTATTTTTTACCTTCAGGGCTTTATTGACCTCCTTGAAGTCCTCCATCTTCAGTTTAGATCTTTGATAAAAGATGACAAAAACCTCAGTATACGAAATGGTACGTGATTTAACGTTAAAAGAGAGGGTAATAGAATGAGAAGGACTGACTGGCTGAGATGCAGGCCCATCTCCTGCAGAGCCTGCTCCTGCTGCTCACATGTCTGCCGCAGCTGCTGCTTCTCGTGCTTCAAATCCTGCAGCTCCTGCACCGTCACACAAAACAACACCTTAACACACAGCACTGCACAGGAGGATTCAGTGTTTCCATCATTCCTGATCCTCTAAACATTAACAAATTATAAATAAAACGTTTCACCAAATGTAATTACTGTAATTCCATCCCTAATATCGATTTATTAAATAAATAAAGTTGTGAAATATTTCTAATTTCAGATTTATAAGTACTTTTAAAAGCTTTAGTTAAAAGTAACTTTTCTGATTGAGATTTTCCCCTGATCAAACATTTTCTATTCTACCCCCTACTTGTGATGTTATAAAGTCTTTAATGTGGACCTGTGAACTTAATTAATGTATGCCAATCAAACTTTGCCAGACGTAGTTATAAATGTCATGGTGAACATAGAACTTAAGAACATTATAAACTGTAAAGTGATAAGGTTTTCATCAATTCCAGAGAAGAATCCACTTCTACAGCTGACTGATGCTGATAACGTGTGCGTGCGCGCGTGTCACTTACGGCGTTCAGGCCCTGCAGTTGCTGCAGCTGTGTGCGGAGCTCGATGCTGTTGTCTTGTTCCCGCTGCAGAGATTTCTGCAGGCTCTGTCTCTGCTCCCTCTCAGTGCGCAGCTCATTTTCCAGACCCAGCCTGAGAGCAGGGGAGACATGGAGAGACTTATTAACTTATTAACAGGAAGTACCAACCAAAATCTATTTTGGAGATAGGTTTTACTAAATCATCCAAAAAGTGAGCTCCAAGAAGAGCTTCTTAACTGCTCCTAAGCCCAGTATTAGCTAATGTTAGCCATATTAGTACAAGGTTTAAAATCTTATCTTGAGCATTAGGTTAACTGACAGCCGTTTCTCCTCAATGTTTTGCAGTTTGTGGACTTGTTCCACTATCATTCTTATTTTGTTCAAACTGTGTGTGTTAACCTTAGCGAATCCAGGTCAGTCAGTTGTTTCTGCAAAGCATCCACTTTCCCGTCGAGGTCCACCTTCATATCTTTGTCCGACTGGTCACCCTGTGTGCGCTCTCGCTCTGAGTTCTCTAATCTGTGAGGTACAAAAATAACAAGAAGAAGAAAATGAGTTAAGAGGAAAATCCCTAAAGGAAATGTGACAAGCACAAAACATACCTCTGCTCTAGTTCCTGCATGGATTTCTCCATTTCCTCCATCTTCTGCTCAAGCTGTGAAGTCTCTGCATGCTTTTTTTCTGCCTCTCGTTCAGAGTCCTTAAAAGCCACGTAGGTTGTGTTAATGTGCGTTCTATCTGAGTGGCCATGTGAGGGAAAGAACAGGTGTATCCATGTGTGTGTACCTGAGCTTTGTGGAACATCTGCAGGTTAAGAGTCTTCACTTGGTCGAGCTGGAGCCTCAGGGCTGCCAGTGTGTCCTGTTTCTGGTGAGAGTCCTTCTCCAGCAGCTTCATGGCCACCTCTATCTCCTGCTTCAGGCCCACCTGCAGCTCCAACTCACGCTCCAGCTCCTGATGTCAAGCAACATACAAGAGGCATCAGTTACATTCAGTTCTAGAGTGTAATCTGTAAAAACAGCAGGATTGCTGATGTTTCAGATGCAAGATGCTGAAAAACACATTTATGCTTTTTTCAACTAGATTACAGATATGCTATTACTTTAATTCTCTCTTCCAAAACAGTCAATTGAAAAAAGTCAACTTATTCAGGACTGTACTGTTAGCCTGATATGATCAAGTATATCATATATTTGAGCTATACTCTATTTACTCCCAGTATCTTCACACTTTTTGTTGTGTTATAATTCTTCACTAGCTCTCAGATCTTGTGCTGCTGGGTTTTTAAATACACATAACTACGCAATTATAAACACAAGGATATGATCAGTTTTTTAGCTGCATTTTGTTGAATGCTGATTCTATGCGGATGGCTCTTGGAATTCTTGAGAGAGAGAGCAGAAAACAATTTCTTAATAATAAAATAAATAAAAATAAAACAATTTCTTTAATTTAACCTATAGTGATTATATAGTTTTTCTTTAGCAATTCTCTCATTTACATTATTTTACATTGTCTATTTTTTTTTATTTCAGTTAAGTTTTTTTTAGCATTTACTGTCTTTCTATTTTTCCTTTCTTTTTGAAAGGCACTCCATGTCTGGTAAGCATTATTATTAATAATATGTGATCATCAACACTCACACATAGCTCACACTGCTGGATTCTGTCGAACTATGTAATGACTGTTGATAATCAATACTTATTTTCCATATGCATGACATATTATTGTGCTATAGACAGTTGATTTCTGACCATGCGAATTCTCTTTTCCTCTTTGTACTGCGTCCAAACCACATTGTACATCTCATCCAGGCCCTGTCGGGTCTGTTTGTATGTCTCCAGCTCCACCTGGCTGTCCATGAGGGCGACCTGGGAAAACAAAACATCAACATCATACAGTATAGGTGTTTTTTTTAGGTTAGGTGAGGTTTAGTGAGTGACTGGTGGATTCTGACCTCTTCCTTTTTCTGACTGGACTGCACGATTGTCTCATTCTCCTTTCTCAGATGTTCCTGTTCCTCCCGCAGGGAGTTGATTCGGTCTGTCGCTGCCGTCAGCTGAGGACAAGAAAACACACGCATGGTGGTTAAACCAACCTTACGCACTCCAGACATTGGATAGGAATGCCTTCTAACACAGTTCACACCTCTATTACAAGCTTGCTGTTGGTCTTCTCTATAGAGTCCATCTTAGCCTGCAGGTCAGTGACGGTGCCACTTAGGTGTCGATTCAACTCCTCAATGTAGTGCTTCTGATCTAGTATGGCTGTCATCTTTGAATCGCTGAAAGGGAAAATATAAAACTGTTCAAGATTTGAACATGCATTAGGTCTCTTTTGATCCTTCCTGGGGTTAAAACAACAACAAAAAATATCATAAATGGGCTCAAACATGATCATGAAATCCATCTGAAAGCATGAACTCACTCTTTTGGAGTCTCACTGTTGGCAGTGTCTTTCAGATAAAGGGAAAAGTCAATAACTCCAACCTAATAGGAAAAGAGAAACAGATCACTGTGTTTAACCCTACATTTTCTCAAAGATTAAATTAGGTGTGACTGGGATGTGTAGGCCCATAAAACCTGTCAGCACTCACCTGAGAATCGAGATCCTCCCCTTTTATACAGAGGTTAGCGTCAATTACATTGAGGCCTACCAGCAGTCCCCCAATCACAGCCCCCTCGTCCTCCATCATCATTGCTCCAGAGTCATAAAACTCACTAGAAGGAGAAAGACAAGGAGGGATTAAAGGAAGCGTATGAGAGGATAAGAATGCATGGAAAATGTGGAAAATGCCCCAACGTAATCCTTAAACATGTTAGCATTCTAGCATTAAATAACGGTTATAATAAACATACAAAATGTCAGGCTACTAACCTCAGGAGATCTTTGCGGTCCAGCAAAGCTTTCATATAGTCAGCTACAGTCTTCTGCATGAGCGCTAAATGTAGCCAAGCCCTTCCTCTACCCAAGCCGGTCCTGAAAAGAAGAATAAGTAAACATTTAACAACCAATCATCAAAATACTGTTAGTAATTTTTTACATTGTAGGTATACTGGAGAGTTGTAATAGCATACTTAATGCCGGGCAGGTCTCTGGCACTTGTGGCAATGTTAACAGACTCCGGACACAACTTCTCAACAAGTTCCAGAGGTCCCCATATGGACTTGTTCTGACCAATGAAGGATTTCTTAGCTGAAAAAACAAATCCTAATAGTCATTTATGCTTTCTCTGGTACTGATATGGAATCATTAAAAACTAATCCTGTCAAAGGTCAGCCTGATGGACCATCTCACCTTTCAGCCCATGTTTGAGGCAATGTTCCAGCACGACAAAGAATTGCTGCAAAGGAGGGTAATCCGAGTCCAGCGTCCTGCCCAAACTCAAGGAGGACTGAATTAATACTTTGATGCTCAGCTTCATCATGCTGAGGAGGTTGGATCTTTCAATAGCCATGGGGTCTTTGGGGGGCAGAACTGTAAGGAATGCAAGGAAAAAGGAAAAGCATTGCAATAAGATCAGTCACACAGATGCCGGCTAGGAGGAGATGTCATGCATGTCTTAAATTGCAGGATAAATACTAGATGTAGTGAGAGGGGAAACAGCTTTATCTTGTCCACGCTCATTAACCCCTGAAATCGATGTTTTGCTTCTGAAGTCATGTGTCCTGACAGCTGACCATCAGTTTACAAGAGGAAGTGAGATAAACTTGATACCTGCGTGTTTTATGAATGTTAGTTTGAGTGCAAAAGTTAGTTGTAGTGTCAGCTTACCTGGAAGTTTTTTTGAAGTGTTGTTGAGGTCATTTTCGGACTTCCTCTCCGTCGGGGCGCTCTCAGCAGAGGGGTTTCTCGGGGCAGCAGCGTAGCTTACCCCGCTGCTAATCGTCTCCGTGGCCTTCCGAGCCATAGACAGGATGGGAGCCGACCAGCTGCTCTCTGCCGCCGCAGGAGACGCCTTCTCCGGCCTCTCCGGCTCCTCGCTGCAGCCGGACTCGAGGTCGGGTGCGGCTTCAGAAACTTCTGACTCATGTAGTTGTTGTTCTGCTTCGCCATCTTCAACAGCTGTGTTTACTTCCCCTGCCTCGTCGGCCATGTTTGTCCCCCCTCCCCTTTCCCCGAGTAATCACGTGACCACAGCAGAATGGCGCGCTGTGAGAACGTTATTCTTCTTCTTTGGTATTATTGGCGGTTGAGGAGTCAGTTCATTTTGCACTACCGCCTCCCATTGGATTATACATAACAAAAATTCCGCCCTGTAAATCCTACAGTTTAACTAGGTTAATCTTGAAGTCTTGACCCACTTTAAAGCCAGCACTAAAGCCCCCTACCCACAGAAGACACTTAATAAGTCACTGTAGAACAATACAGGTGTACATGATGAAAGTAATGATAAATTCCATTTAGGTGCTCCAGTGTTAGGGTACTGGTATTTTGCATTCTATCACACTGGCACACAATATAGAGGCTATGAATTATACTATATTCCAAAAGTGTTGGACAATATAACAGTTACACTACTCTCAAATAGCTCAGTTTCTCCTGTAGGCCTTAGAAATAGAAAACAATGTATATCCATTATTTTACATTGTTTTATAAAATATTATGTTATGTTCCAGACTTGTGAATACATAATCTTACACATATTAAAAACATGAGTACATTTTAAACAATATTTATTAAAAGTATTTCAGTGTTGCCTTGTCTGATCTTACAGTAAATAGTCTGATTATTGTCTCTGAAATAGTCTATAATGGTCACGGTAATGTCACTATTGGTATCATAATGCTAACCCTATACACCCAACTTGTTAAATCTCACTCTAGTAACATTAAATTGAGACATTTGAGACTGAATTGAGACAAGTACCACTGCAGTCCTCTGTACACTCAGAGCAGGTGTGATGTAGTTCCTAGTTTCAGCACCTGGTGGCGCAGACAAGCTGTGAGTTTTTCGCCTGAAGAACATCTTTACTTTAAGATCTTTGAGGTGCTCTCATCTTTAAGGTGCTCTCTTTATTTATAGGCCTTTAGAAATTCACCAATCTAGTTTGGACCGTACAGCTATTATTGTTGGTCTGCACGCTATTATTGGTTGTGTCAGCCAACCATTTTTAAATATCACAAATTATTTTTACTTTAAATGTTTGTGAGGTCTACTTTGCACTTTCACACTGAATATTCTTAGCCTGGAGTGCAGTGTGAAAAAAGCATTATGTGTGTACGTGTGTACGTGTTTGTAGCCTTAGGGCCCTCATCTGGATTCAATAACAACACATCCATCCCTAGCCTTATGCGGATTGAAAGTGAATGGGTGGATATAGGTCAAGTAGTAACATTTAAACACCAACAAAAGTTGTAATAGTTTAATATCTATGTGTGCGTGTGTGTATATCTGTATGTCTATCTATCTATCTATCTATTTATCTATCTATCTCTCTCTCTCTCCCTCTCTATCTATCTCTCTATCTCTCTCTATCTATTTATCTAATAACTATCTGTCTATCTACCTGTCTGTATGTATGCCTGTCTGTCTGACTTTTTGTCTGTCTGTCAAGTCTGTTGTAAGTCAAGTGCTATTCAGGTAGGCTAGGTAAAACTAAGAAAAAATATAGTAGCCTACATAGGCCTGATGAATTCCTAACACACTCCATGGAAACTTAGAAAGGATGTAACCTACATTACAAAGGCGAGAAACAACTCCTTAATAATTAATACCTTAGTAATGCTTACCACTGCAGCCATCAGAGTCTACTTTTTCTAATTTGGCCCTACATAATGTAACTGCACACCAAAGTCATTTAGCCTGATAATCCATGAATCAAAGCACTTATGTTGTTACATTTTTATAAAATAAAACACTCTTTGTACAGTATATTCCTGTGCCTTGCATGTCACAGCAGCAGTCTCTCCTGCTGTAAAGCTCAGCCTCTGTAGGCGTGGTGAACTTAAGGCAGCAGGCCATAAATACGGAGCCTCTGTCCGGGTGCTCCTTCACTCTGCGCCTCTCTCACTGCAACATCCGGGACACTCCAGCCCTCTCAAGTAACGCCAAGTGTTCGCAAACAGGCGGAATTAATTCAAACGAAAAAATAACCAAAAAAAGCGAAAAGAAAGGAATATTTAGAGCCGGATCAAGAGAAAGGAATACAACTCGTACATCATCGTATTTTTTTCCCTGATAAAACTTCCGGGACGTTTTGACATCATGAGGATTTTCAGTGCTGTGCTCTTGCTGGTTCACGCCTTGGGTGAGTTTCATGTGCGCACATTTTTGGATAACAATGTATCTTTCTTTTAAGTTGCATATTCCGTTTAATATCACATTTCTAGCTGTGTGACATCTTGCTTGTTATAACACTTCTCTAGTATGTCTTGTAAACTGTAAACCGGTTTTCATGATGCCAGGCTATTCGGGAGCTAGTGGGGTCATCTCTCTATTTTAGAGCATGCTTTATGTAACTGGATACATTTATTTTTAACTTATATTCTTGCCTGACATTAGCTAACTGTCTGTAAATGCATTTCATGTGTGTGTACGTACGAGACACAGGGATATGCCAACTTCTATTTGCCCTCCCACTACATTTCCCTTCCAAAGACCTTAAATTGTCCCACAGAGGAAGGGCCTGGCTTATTAGTTCAAGACCCACTTTTCCGAAGTGCAGCTGAGCAACGCAGTAAATACCTAACAACCCTTAAAGATCATACTTTGTATCAGAGTTTGTCCATTTCCTTACAGGGATCAGTAAGGTTGCAATGAAAGCCAAAAAGCCTGCCTGGAGCTTCCTTGCTCAAAACATGTTTCAACTTGCCCTCATAGTTCCTCCCACCTTGGCTCTCTAACCTGTGTGCATTAATTGTTCCCTAGGGGAAGAGTTTGTGTTAGGACTATGCCAAACCAAACTTAGATGAAATTTAACCATTCTAAACACTTTTATTCTCTCCTACAGTGGTGTCCAGAGGGGTCAGTGGAGCTGCGGTCGACAGGTATGAGAGCGACCGGCAACGGCACACAGCTGTTATCAACTTGGACACGACCAGAGGCAGGAGGGTGGAGGAGGAGAGCAGAAGCATGAGTGCTACTACAGCGGAGTATGGTCAGCAAGTCGACGAGGAGGATTATGAAGATTATTACGATGAAGAAGAGTATGAAGATGGCATGTCTGGGGACTATGATGAACTGCCACGAGGTAAGGGAGTTTGTCATTTCTCAAATTCATCACACAATTTTACTTTAGTCTCAACAAAGATTAATATATTTTTGTTTTCTGTTTTCTGTTTAGTTGCAATGGTAAGCAAACCAAAAGACCCGCTTGCCATCCTGGAGACTGAAAACCCAGAAGGAAACAGAAGAAGAGGAAAGGGAAAAAGGAAGGGGAAAGGCAAGGGAAAGAAGAGGAATCCTTGCCTGAAGAAGTATAAAGATTTCTGCATTCACGGCACCTGCCAGTACCATAGGAGCATCCGCGCCCCATCCTGTGTGTAAGTATCAGCTCTGCAGACATCTACACACCACCTCCCACACTCAGAGTCCAACCAAATGATTAATGATTCCCTCTCTGTCCTGTCTGCAGGTGCCACCAGAGTTACTCTGGGGAAAGGTGTCAGTTTTACACGTTGCCCGTGGAGAAGCCCCAGGAGGGCTACAACAGGACCACAGCTCTGGCGGTTGTGGCGGTTGTGCTGTCATCTGTGTGCCTCACCATCATAGGCCTCTTATTGTTGCTCAGGTAAGCAAAACACAAAGATTCACTTGCAAACACACACTGGCCACTATACACACATAGATAAAGGGTTTTTCAGGCAGCTTAGCTGATACTTGCCACGGTTAGACACTGGAAATAGTCTAAACAAGCCCCTTTTCTTTTGTGGATTACAGGTTTCACAAGCGGGGAGCGTATGATGTAGAGAATGAGGAGAAGGTCAAACTAGGGTTAGCTTCCAGCCACTGAAGAGACAAAGACAGGTGAGTTGTGAGGAACATAGAGACATACACTGACACTGACACTAACACGAACATCTTCATTTTTAGTTTTTTCGTTGCCTGAATGAAATAAGGTTTTACTCATTGTCTCTCTCTTTGTTTCATTTTAGGCAAAGATGTGGAAATTCTACCTCAAAATAGAAAAGGAGAAGTGAACTGCGAAAGGAGGTCCTAGAGGGAAAAGGATTGTACATGAAGAAGGGAACTGAGGTTGTCGTCTGCCTTGACCCTATGTAGACACTCAGATGAACAATGGGCAGAGGAACATATTCCTGAAGGCCTCAGAAGACGCTGGCCCAAACTGAAACTGGAATACTAACGGCCCAGAGGACGGACTGGAGATGTGAGCACGAAGGAACGAGAAGAAGGAACGTGTCTTGACTCTGTGCTGCTTCGTGACTGTGTGAGAAGAGGTCGCTTCAGACTGAACTGAGCAAGATTTTTAACAAAAGCATTTTGTATTTTCATGCACAAGTCCATTTCTTTTTGTGTACAGTCAACGTTATATTTATAATTTTAATTTATTTATTTAAACTTACTGTATTTATAGAGACTTTAACCACCTTCAACCGTTTTGAAAATAATGATGTTACAGTTGTTTTTTTATATTTCTTATTGGACAATATTTATTTATGAAACAAAAAGCAAACAATGCAGAAGCTCTTTGAGATATTTAGTAAAGAGATATGATGCATAATCATCTCATAAAGGCTTTAATTCACTCAGATGATCAATTGCACTGTGATTATTACATTGATCGTTAAATAGAGAATTGTTTTTTTAATTAGTCAGGGTAGTTTCATTAAGTGCAAGGAAAGCCCTGCTCACCCTGACACAGTTACACATATTTATACCTGGACACTGCAAAGTGAAACTGGGTGGATGAGTCAGCAACAAGGCAGCTCTGCCGTAGAAGTTGCTCAAAGGCACATCAGCGGTGATAGTATATAGGCTGGTTTTCCAGCCCACACGTTTAAGGATCTTTAGTCCACCTTAGGCCTAGATGTATGCCTTAATGTAATAAGGCAATGCGTTGCCCTGGCATATATTGATTACAGGCAAATTAAAAACTGCACTTAGCGACTGAATTGCAAAAAAAGCCTTTCAAAGAAAATCAAATATCAGATGCACTGTAACAGGAATTTGGTATAAATATGTTGTCATGTTGTCTTACCATCATTTGAGGAGAAACTCCCTCAGATCTATGTTAAGCTGCCAAGGAAAGAAAAATGTGAATCAAAGTGTTCCACCCTTTCAAATCTTGCAGTTTTGAAGTGATTTTTATTTATGTGATTTTTTTTCAGAACAAAATAAAGAGAAGGATTATCAGAATTTTGGACTCATGTAGTTTTCTCTGCATTGCATCAAACCAACGCGTTCTTGGCATTAATACGAGTCACACATGTTTTTCTTGCAGATTAGTTGGGTAAGGTCAAGTTTATATTTGCTCTTCAGTTCACTTCCTGAGTAGGCCCACACATTAACGTGATATTTTAAAGTGGCCGGTCTGACTTTTGCTCCATTTAGGAGCTTTAATTATAGTAAAAATAATATTTTAATTTCCCCAGTCCCTGACGTGTGAGCCGTGAGGCACCTGTATCCTGGCCATTAGTACTATTATGTTCAGAGATCAAAAGGTCGTTTTGAAATGGTGTCACCACACCTTTCTAGTTTATTATGTTACATATCTGGATATCAATGTTTGATCACTATTTTCATTCCAATTGTACTGGTCTTTTAAATTCTAGTGTTTCCCAGAGTCCTTTGGACCAAATTAAAAAGAAGACACCATCAGTTTCATGTGTTGACAACAGCGTCATGAGGCTCGCTGACAGATCAATCCCACTGAGTGTGGTCAGTACTCTCTTACCGCTGTGTGATCGTAGCGAACCACGGGGAACAGATGTGCGGCATATAGGCCGGGGAACACCTGATATTGAGCCACAACACATCGTGCCACAGCACCACACGCCATTACTCACACAGCCAACAGATGTCAGCTTCAAAGACACACCACCAAGTATAACATCTGAAACATCAACCAGCCCTGAATGCCAAGGAGTTCAGAGAGACCACATACGGCAAATACTAGCAGGATGCAACAATGCTGTCATGTATGCCTCACACAGATTTAATGGTGGGTAAGGAAAGTCAAAAGACCCAGCTGGATTCAAAGGAAGGCTGAGCCCCAGCCAAATGTTAGTCACCCCTTGAAGTCACCTCCTACACGGATGTTGTTACACCGACAGTGTGTGTGTGTGTGTGTGTGTGTGTGTGTGTGTGTGTGTGTGTGTGTGTGTGTGTGTGTGTGTGTGTGTGTGTGTGTGTGTGTGTGTGTGTGTGTGTGTTAGTAAAGAAATGCTCGGATGCTGGGTCTGTGTGGGTTACAGGGGTTAACCGAACCCCTCCAAGCTAAAATCTAAAAGCTAAATAGTGTTTACATGTTTGCAATGGGATTTTTTCAATGCTGTTTGTGGCTTTGATTCCCATATTTTCTATATTATACTGAATAAACAAGATACTGTAGGGCTAACATGTTCACACTGGGGAATGGTAGTTAAAGACAGATGTGCAGCTGAACCATAATGGGTGTGGCACCTGATTCAGAACTTCGCACTCTTTATACCATCATGGGGAACCAAAAAAACAGCAGTTCAGCATTTATTCTTCAAAATACTTTGATCTGGAAAATGTAAACCCTTAGATTATCCGACAAAAACGTATGGTCACAAAGCTGACAACAGACCTTTGGCTTCATTAAAGCTTATTATTATGGACATACTGTTTATGCTTTTCAGGGTACATCAGCAATATGCTGACGACCATGTTTTCTCTTTCACAACTAAATGTGACAGATACACAGTTTTCCTATCTGTGTTTCTCACAAGGTTTCATGCGCACTACGTATGTGTTTGTGTGTTTGTATTGTATGTGACAGGGGTTAGTCATTCACAGTATTGGAGCCACCTAATCCCGGCCTCTCGATGTCAAGTAGCAGAGCACACAGAAATAGTGCCGTGCAGTCATGCTCACATAGCTGCTATTCCCGGGGCCGATGGCCACCAAAGAACCAGAATGCACCGAGAGAAGAGTTCGCTGCATTCTGTTTCTCAGTGGCCTGGTGGACCACAGCCAGGAAATTATGTTCAGCATGGAGGGCCATCATTAGGCATCAGCGTTGCACCACTCCTGAATTTTCCTTGTAGGGTCATAGTAACAGCTCCGCTGCCACTTGTTCTCGCCTTCTGAGTGCTCGTGAATGTTCCTAGAGAGACTGGAAGAGGTTGTTTCCACAGCAGGAGGAATTTCCTTTCAAGTTGGCCAAAATGCATTAGAAGTGCCAGATTTCATTGCATGCAACACTCTGTGGGAATTGCCAGTGTGCCAAGATTGCTATGTTTTAGAATTGTTTTGGAAGCAGTTTTTTGGTCAAGGTGTGCTCACCTAAACTCATATCACTTATTTTGTGATTCAAATTGATTAGTAGCAATAAACAATGTTAAAGATATACATCTATGAAAATAAAGTTTACATTATGCATGTTGAAGGTTGTTTGCCTCCTGAAGGAATTTTAGCCACCTAATATTTAACTAACTAATAAGATTAAAGTTGATTGGCAAAGTAAACCACTGTTGTCTTGATATATTGCCAAATAGACTTGAGTAATCGGATGATACAGAGGTTGTATTTGATTGGATCACTGTGAGGATTCTGAGTTTGTTGTGAAAGGTGCTTCCTGCCCCGCTGAGGAGCAACAATGGGTTGTTTCCCCACTGATATGGAAGTGCGCACGCCAACAGTTGGAAATACAATTATTTTCTGACCGGATATCATCAACAGGAACACATTATTACCCAAAATTAATGAGTGTTGGTCAGAATTAGCCGGAACAGTTAGTAATTTCCGCATAAATAAAATGTGTTTGCATGGGTGAGTTTATGCTGTATATTTGTTGCATTATAATAGCACATACTAAGATCTCCAACTGCTCCTGTAATGTTTAATGAAGCGCCAGCAAAGCCCCCATGTGCACCTCAGGCCTGATTAATGAGGTGATAATAACAGCGACAAAGTAATTGTCGCATGACATAAAGAGGCTGCGATAGATCATTGTGGTGTCCAGTTTACACGGTGAGGACAGCCAAAGGAGGAGAGCATGAGGGCGGGGAGGAGGCCAGGACTGAAGAGGAGTTAGATAAGGTAGATGTGGTAACATGAGAGGGGCAGTGAGAGATGATGAAGAGTGGGTCAAGGTGAGAACTCTTACTTAAGAAGCTACAAACTTATCTTCACCAGCGTGTGGATAAAAAAGATTATGGAAGTGCGGCGTCACCCTGTCACTGTCTATTTTAGCCCTCCTTCCGTGGTCCTTCACTTTGATTTACCCTTCAGTTCCTGTGAAGTAGCTTCTTTACTATTTATTCCTGTCCTCATTACATCCCTATTCCCTCCCCCGTTTCCTCATCCTTTTCCTGAGTCCCTTTTCTTCATGTACCTTCTCCCGCTAAAACTGACACGTGCTCAAAGGAAGTCTTGCCATTAAGGCATATAGGGCCACATATGTCCTCACTGCCTTTAAACATAACATGTTAAGTAATAAAAGCTAATTTGTCATTAATTTACAAGAAAGATAATCACCCTCATGTGTTTGTTATAAAACTGGTCATTCTTGAGTCATGACCAGTACTTCCTCAACTCATCAAGCCTGGCTTGTAACCTCAAACATTTTCTTTTTACCACTGCAACAAAAGCTAAAGGAAACAAGGAAACAATATGGCCTCTGCCTCAAAGGGCCACCAGTAACACTGTTTCTTATCCGCTTGGTTGCATCATTAAAGTTACAGTTTGACATTTTAGTTAATATGCTTCTTTGGCTTCTAACGCAGCGTCCAAATGGCGGCGTGCGTTAAAGCCATAGGTTGAAGCTTGCCGGACAGGCGTGTCTGAAACTCGACCAACAACCAATCACATGAATCTCCCGCCCCGGACACACAATCAGCGGTTTGATTGGCTAGAGCTTGTACTGGCATATGATTTGATTGGCTGACGCTTCCGTCGAAACTTCAAAAGTTGAACATTGCTCAACTTTTGAAGCGAGCAAAGCGAAGCGAAGGAACCACAATGCAGTTCAGCAAAGCGCGACGTCACCCCATTCAACGTCACTTTGAATGGGCAGTGCAGAAGCGTTGAAGCTTCAACGCACGCCCCCGTGTGGACGCTGCGTTACAGAGAACATAGAGGAAAAAATTGATACCCCTCTCTTGTCTCTGCATGTGTTTAAAAATAAGCTCTTCTAAAGCTCACTAATCAACAGATTATATTTAACATATTATTTCTTGTTTTTTTAACTTTGGAGCTACCCAAGCTTGCTCTTTCCTTCTTGGATCAAGCCTTTATGCTAAGCTACTGCACTCCAGTCTCACAAGTGCGTGTTATTGATCTCCTCCTCTAAGTGACAGTAAAATCTTATGGAGTTCACTCTTACTTTAAAATAACCGGTGAATATATTGGGCTTCAAATATTAGTAGTTGCAGAATTCCTTTCATAATGACACATATACTCTAATTTTAAGTCAGGTTTTATGTTGTCCACCGCATTGCGTCTCATATGGACATGCGTTTTTGACTTGAATTCCTTTGAGCCATTTTACTTCTTGAATCCTGTGTAGCAAAGACAGACAATTTATGTATTTTCCTTATTTAACGTAAATAGACTGTTACAGAAAAGTCTCAGATGAGTAGAATCCTAAAGGTTAGTTACCATTGAATATATAGTCAGGTTAAAAATCGTGCCCCCAAATGTCCCTGCTCCACACGGCTGCTTTGTATGTTAATAGTATTTAAAAGGCAGCTCGGCTCAGGGCTGTCCCTCTCCCCTTGCTCCTGATGCTAGCTGGAGCTGGGCAGGAATACCAGCAGATTCCCCTCTGCTGATGTCACCCGGCTGGACAGACACTTGTTATGTATCATGGTCACACTATTAAATTCTCACTGAAGTCTATTTAGGCCCCAAGGAGGCTGATGGTGGCATTGCATTACCTACTGGGTAAGAGGAGACAGAGAAAGAGAGGCTGGGTTGGGTTGAGAGGTCGAGGTAAAGAGGCAGTACAAGATAGGGAGAGAAGAACAGAGGACTGAAGAGACAAGCAAGAGAAAAGAAACGGATGTAAATGACCATTTCCCTAATCACATTGTAGCACACACATAATCTATTAAAAAAAACAACACAAACAACAGCATGCCGGCAAACAGACAGGAAGAATGGATGACTGCATACTTGACTCATCTGTTTTCTTTACCACTACAGTATTCCCTGCAGTTCTCTATAAAAAAAAACTCCTCCCATATCCGCCCAGAGTGTGTGTGCGTGTTTGCAGGAGCATCTAATGGTGGCTTTAGAGGATCAGCCTAACGCGTGCTGGCCAGTTGAGCTGACTGACGCCACATCTTATGACAAAGGAGATGTAACCGCAAGGAGTGGGCTCCAAGCATTCTTCTTCACTGTGTTTCATATGTGGTTGGCTCCTGTTGAAACTGTGAGAACACCTCACCCCCCCCCCCCCCACCCCCCTCCACCACCTCCCCTCACCCTCAAGGAAAACAATTTCATCTTTATTGTTCCAGTCCCATCTTGAAAGGAATGTTAGGAAAGCGTACAGGGATTTCCCTTCTGGAGCAATACCTAAACGATAAGTGTACTTGGTAAACAGGCAGGGGAGAAATGCTCCTGTCGCTCCAAAGAAATGACGTGTTTGACAAACAGGATTGGTGTTGCAATATTTTCCCATATCCGAAAAAACCAGTCGCAAAAATGTCATCCATATTTTCTAAAAGCCGGTGTGTTTTTCCAGTGTTTCGATAAGACCAGAAACTGGCTTTTTCTCTTGGTTGTGCATCTTTATGCACAACCAAGCCTTGCCTTGCAAACAGTTGGCTGGTTGGTTAGCGTTCAACGCACTGAACTGGTGGTAAACGGGCAAGGAATTCTGATCCTGATTCTGATTGTGTGTCTCAGACAGCAGTAAAACCCCAATTGAGATGCATATTGCTTGTGCGCTGTCCAAAGAATGCTTCGTAAACCTAAGTAATATCCACATGTAGTTTACATTCTCATTTGAAATTCAGTATATCCTCAGAGTCAGAACATATTAATGTGTCTGTAAATGTAGTCAATGATTTGACTTTCCAATAGCCTCGCTCTGTGTACCCAACTTAGTGGCAAAATCCATCTACTCGTCGTCGGGACATTTCACCAAAAACCTCAAATGCCAACCTATTTCAGTACATGGTGGTGGACCGACCAAACAGACCTCACTGCAGTTTGAATGTGTTTGACTGTCTACATGTGTAGCCCCTTTGATATCCTGGCAAGGTGTCACCCTGTCTTCTTCTCAATGTGTAATGGAACATCCATTACTAACAACCGGAAAATGTAAAGCAAATGGAGGAACGATTTTGCCGCTTTTGAATGTCTTCTTTCATCTCTCTGCGTCCTCTAAAAGTGACACCCCACTGTGTGAGGCCGCCAAAGCAGCCCAAATACTATTAGTGGGGTCTGTGACCTCAGAGAGACCATCCCCTCTGCTGCTCTCTGTGTCTCTGTCCACGCACCGCCACTCTGTGTGTTCCCTCTCTCCTGACACAGTCTCGAGACAGTGTGGGAGCTGTTCAGAGAGCAGGAATGCTGAGGGAGCGCTCCGCTCAAAGCTCAAGCTGCCGGAGGAAAGGAGAGGAGACGAGAGGGAGGAGAGGAAGGCAGGACAGGGGGATTTTTCCTTGGATGAGGTCATGGATGATGACTTCTCTCAGAGCGGGAGCTGAGCTCGTGGCAGACGCGCCCCTGACCTCCCTCTGCCAACACACATACAACCACACACACACACACACACACACACACACACACACACACACACACACACACACACACACACACACACACACACACACACACACACACACACACACACACACACACACACACACACACACACACACACACACACACACACACACACACACACACACACACACACACTGTGAGAAAGGGCTGAGCCAATGGAAGCACTTGGTCGGCAGAGAGATGACATCTAGTTTTCATCTCTGCCCATTACACCACAGCTAATCTCCCGGTCCAGATTTTTCTGTCATTATCATCACACAACACTCGACAGCCAGCTTTGCACAGATGATGAAGCCAAGACCCGGTGGGCCACTTTAGTGGTATCAGCCATGTGAAAAGCCTTGCTTAAATCTGAGCAATTACTTGCTGACTGATGGAACTGATTAGTAACATGCTACGATTAGCATGCTCAGCACACAGCTGATTCAACAGCAATATTGTGTCATCTTGAGGAGTGATCTGATAGTGTATTACTGTACTCAGTAAGTAGCAACTGTCGAGACGGCAGGATGATGGTGCTTATTATTGTGATTACTCAGCCCCTTTTCCTCCCCATGTGTGAGTCACGGAGGCCGACGCTCTGTGGCTTTGTGCTTGGGTGTGAAAAATAACTCTCCTTTCTCGAGCCCCCTTCCCCAGCGTGGATTTCGGGAATGTGAAAGCATCAGAGCTTTGTTGGGGGACAATAGGGCACCCATTTGAATGTGACACATCCCTGTGGGAGCAGTTGTTTTTATTCGTCTCTTCTGATCCTCTTCCTGTGACCTGGATTAGTTGGAATTACTCTTGCAACCCAAACCAAACTGTCAAGGTTTTGGTGTTAGATAACTTCTCTTACCTACCTTTGAGACTAGTGTAAAAAATCGAATTGCCCTGACACATCAAGCTAACATAAGAGTTTGAGGTGATGATGGTTTGTTGTTGAGTGATTGTGTTAATTCTTTACGGGAATTTCTTTTTATCAGTTTAGCATGTTAATATTTGCTAAGAATAGTACGTCGAGATGATGGCCCTTGCTCCACCCAAGTTTAATGTAAATCAGGATTGTAGTGTTCCCGTAACCCTGCTGACAAATGGCAAACCAACAAGCTGAATCAAAAACCAACATTTTAGGTGGAGGTTATTAACATCAAGTACAGACAGGCGGATTGCTGGGCAGGTCATTAGTTTTGGTTACTCACTTATGCTGGCTATACTTGTTGTGATGACACTCTCTCAGGGACAGAAGGAGTTTTGCGGAGCCAACTCTTCCTCAAAAATAAAACTGGGTGCCAGTGCCAGTGTGAAAAGCAGGCATATTTGCGCAAGCGAGAGTATTCCAGGCATAGAGTAATGCTGAGAATGTAGTGGTTATTTATTTACGTTCAAGTCCAACTTCAACAGTAGAGGCATCAGGGGGCAGCATTAGGCATTTGATAGGTCAAAGTTTGTTGCGTTGGTTCTTTGAGGTTGCTCTTCTTTTCAGCTCAGTGCAAGTGAAATTTGACCCTTCACCCCTCGTTGAATGAGGGCACTTCAGCAGGCTCTGGTGTCTTTGTATTTAATTGAATACTTCTTTTAGTTCTTCTACAAAGGCCGTGAAGCCAACTGTGTCCGTCTGTCTGTGTGTGTCTGTCTGTGCTCGAGATTATTCAAACATGTCGGGACTTTCAGGTTGCGCTTGGAACCACAACGATTGTGTGTGATGCTATTTTTGTATCTAGTTTTCAGGACCGTCAACTCTGGAATTCAATCACACTCCTGCCCACCTGTTTTCATTTTCTTTTTATCTGTCACACACACACACACACACACACACACACACACACACACACACACACACACACACACACACACACACACACACACACACACACACACACACACACACACACACACACACACACACACACACACACACACACACACACACACACACACACACACACAGGAACCTCCCTATAAAGCCTCAGTTGTCTTTTCTGACAGTGTAGTGATTGTTCGAGACTGCAGGTGTGTTTGTGACTGGGAGTTTCTTCACTCTAATAACAGACTACATACTGAGATCTTTATTGACACCGAATTCCATCCCTCCTTAAACACTCCCTTCATATCTGTGTTGTTTTTTTCTTGCTGACCTTAGATTCAGGTCAGAAGCTGCTCTCACTGCTGCAGAGGTCTGGGTAGGAAATTACTCTGGTAAACCATGCAGCCGCACTGCGACCGGCCGCAACATCCTCCCGCTTCTGTGCTCATTAGCAGCCCTCTTTCTTCTCTGGCCTCTTCCGACCCAGGTCCATCCCGGTGGGGTATCACCTCGCCCCCTCTGCCACCGACAGAGGCCCCACATCAAACAGAGCTATGACTTTCCAGGAAGTTACATCACCACCCCACAAGCCTTTGTTTGAGAAGCTTGGTTTCGTTCCCCGCTCGGCCCCAGGTCTGAAGAGTGGTTAAGCACTGGCTACTGTCCAAGACTGACATTCCTGTAACTCCTGTGTGAGTGTATGTAGGATCTCATTATAGCACCTTATAAAGAGAAAACAGGGACGCTAAACCAGTGATAGAGCTTCTAGTGAATGCGGTGGACGTAGTTTTTTTTCTCTAATGTGACCACTGGATCGAGTTCCATCCTCTGGAGGCAGTGTCAGTCTTTGCCGTGCATCTCTATAGTTACTGAAAGCAATGCCAAGCAGGGGAAACAACACCATAAAATGAAATTGCTGTTGCGTCCTACAGTCATTATTGGATTCTATAGCAGGGTGGGTGGGTGAGAGTAATTGATTGCAGATGTTTCTCTCTGCGAGGCTGAAATAAATGTTTTGTGTGCTCGTGTGTCAGAGTAGGCTCACAGTAGACAGTTAGGAGGAGGTTAGCGTTTTCCTCGTCAATGTTAGTCAGTCATCTTAAGGAGCTCCCAAACCCTCTGCTAATTTCGCTGTCTCTTATCATTTTCTATTTGTGAAAGCTAGGAGAAAAATATTGTCTTTGTCCCACTTTGTTGCCCCTCGTCTTTTTCCTTTTTCAATATTCCCCAGATAAAACAACTGCAGATTAGACTTAGACAGAATTCCAAGATGTATTAAGTTAATCATTTGTTTATTAATGATCCACTAATCAATACTTAGTTTTTAATATGAACAAGAGCTCAATGTAATGACAAAGGTGACGGATAAGAATAATGACCCAACTGCCCAACTTATTTGAGTTTTTCTTTAGGTATTTGTTTTAGTATATTGGTCTCAAACTAGTTTATTTTCACGGCTCCATTTTTTGTTGTTGACAAAAGCGCTCTGATAACCCACTGCACACTTTCTTTCCCTAACAGTCCAAGTAAGTCAGGGAACCCAGTGGAGTACTTAGCAGCTAAAGAGCCACATATTTCCTCAAGATGTGGAAATGAAAAAAGAAAAGCAAAGAATGTATATTGGAATTTTGTGAGGTGGCCAGACACACAACTCAACTGTAATGCTGATGTTGCTGGGAGGCAACATTGGTCAAAAACATACAGTACATTTTCATTTTTTAATTATTACAAATTACAATTAATAAAAAGCCAATTTACCTAAATAGAAGGAAGTGTTTTGTTTTAGACAATGTTACTCAAACTGTTGTAAAAAGTATATCTTATGGGGACTATTCAGCTGCCGATTAATATTGTTGCTCTAGTAAGTATTTGCGGCATAGGGACATTGTGTGTGGGATTAAGTAAAAATAAACTACAGTATGTCTATTATAGTCATGGTTTGTGACTGACAGCACCACATTTTTGCATTTTCTTTCCCCCCTAGACTTAAAGGCAATATGCATAATCCAAAAGCAAAAGGAAAGTTGGCTCCCAAGAGTCAAAATACAAGGTTAGAACCTGCTTTAATTAAACTGAATCAAGTCGCTGATGACATTCAACATCAACAACAACCTTTGGTACAACTTGGCTGAAGCCTGAACAGGAGTTTTGTTTTGTTTTTTGTTTTACAGCCGCATCTCCCTAACAGTTGCCCGGCAAATTTCTTGATGTTGCCCTCTCTGACACAGTTTTCTTCCAGTTTTCACAGTTGGTAAAAATAACCCTTCTGTCAAGACCATTGTTTCTATATTTAACGCTATAGTAAATGCAGCATTGTCTCACTTGCCCACTCCATTTGGTGAAAACTTTTATTTTCTTCTTCCTGGTATTTTTGTATGACTTGTCATCCAAACACTGCACATTGTTGTCTGATTTTTTCCAATTGGGCTATGTATGCATGTATTTGTTTATTGTGTGAGAAAATGGGTGGATCCTCTGCCAGGGGAGATACGCTGTCTGCACTTAGACAAGCTCTTCCTCCTGGCTGATTACTGCACAGTCATAAGCCCCACAAACGGAAAGGCAGACACACACACACACACACACACACACACACACACACACACACACACACACACACACACACACACACACACACACACACACACACACACACAGTCAACACACTGCTGACCCTACACGCCTGTCTTGCATAAACACAAAGATTGTTCTTTGTTTTCCTTTTTCCCTTTCCAGTACCCCGTCACTGACAACATTTTATTCCAGCTGTCTGTCAGTGGTGCTATTTCAAGAAGCTTTCTCTAGGAGTGGGTGTAAGTAGCCTAAAGTAATGCCACAAGCACTAAAAATAAAAAATCCAAAATGACCTAAAAATAAACTAAAGAAGGAACCGGGGGAAGAAGAGGATGTGAAGGGATATAAGCTAATGTCTGAACATTTAGTTTGTTTGTTTGTACAGCTGTCATCTGTCTTTATATGTACACAAACACACAAACGGGCACTATTATACTAATTCCTGACTTACTGCTGTACAAAGTCACTTAGGTGGTGTGTGCTGTAAGGCTTACAGGTTGGTGATTGTACTCATGTAACCTTTATTTATGATCTGTCCAGAAGTCAGTGTTGTCCCCTTTGAGTCAATAGGTGACCAGAATAGCAAACTGTTAACTGCAGCTGTGGTAAAGGGAGGGCTCTTTCTTCATCATGGTTCAACATTCCCGCTGCTTTCATCATCATAACTCAATGTCACGAAACACATACTTCAAAACTATCCCAAGAACAATGTAGCCTATATGTGTTTATAGAATCTTTCAGATTATTCAGATGCTATTACTTTCTGTTTATAGATGAATTTTTCAGACTATTTCAGTGAAAATCAGCACAATCTCTGTTTTGCATTCACCTAAATCACATCAGTGTTGGTGTCAGGATGAGTGTTTTTTTCAAAACTACCATTTGGTGCACAAAAGAAGGAAAATCTACATACAGGCTTTGATTGTTTCCCACTCCTGCGGTGAACATTTGAGACCCCATTTACACGGGAACGTTTGCGTTTACGCACCGTAATTCGTTTTCCAAAAAGTCTTCCGTTCACACGCATTCGGCTCATTTAACATGTCCACTGGAAACGCTGTAGTACATATGCCGGCCTGTAAGTGGCGCTGTACTTTCGCCGCAAAATACACCAAAAGCAGTGAATAAGACCACTGAGCATGGTTGCCATGGTTGCCCTTCTGTTTATGACCCGCAGTGGATTTAGCAACATGTAGTTCATGTAATTCTCCATGTCCACTTGTTGCTGATGGTTGTGGTAGAGGAGCTGTAGATTTTGCACCAACATCTGATCTGTAGCATGGTCGAGCTGTAGATTTTGCACTAACATCTGTAGCATGGTCTGTAGCAGTAGCACTAGCAGTAGCTAGTTGCGGATGACCATGCTACAGCAGTGAGCAGCAGAGGTGGGGCTATGGATCATCGTTATCAGGAAAATGATCGTATAGGACGTACACACGGAGCCGTTTGGCCCCCCGAGCGTTCCGGAGGCAGATTTATCCACCTTGGGACCCATTAACGTTCGCGGGGTCCGTTTCCGCGTTTCCGTTACGGTCTAGTGTGGCCGAACGGGCTGAACGAAAGAGACAAGTTGCGGATACAACCGTTTGCGTTATCGTGTAAACACCGCCTGAGCCTCAGTTTGAATCCTCTTAGTACTGTAATAGCCGCATTCACACCGCAGGACTTTCCCTGGTACTTTGGTTCTTTAGTTCCGTTAGTACCAATAATGTCGCGTTCACACCCTCGAGACTACTCAGTGCCGGGAACTCTTTTGGCCATTTTCAGTCCCTGCTAGAGAGGTGGTACGAACCTGGTGATAAAAGAGTGCCAATTTATTTTATTTGTAAATTACCCTTATAACCCAGCCTCATGGTGCACATGATTCTTTGCTTGGACATTTTGTTTGTTTGAGTAATTTGAGCTCGGATTCTAGTAGGGACATAAAGTAATCTTAGGAAGATATGAACTTCATCTTGGTGAAGTTGATGCTAAATTCACTATTTAGTAGATAATCATGTGACACTTTATCTTTGCATTACGGTCTGTCTGCTGAGCCTACCTATTATATATATATATATATATATACAGTATATATCATGTACAGCGGGTGGGCTTTATACCCGCTCCCCCGTGTAGTTCTTCTTCTCTCGTTTTTTTTTGTACTCGCCGTGAAGTGGTTTTGCGGCCTGCCAGTAAACCCAGAGAAGAAGAAGACGAAGTGACGTCAGCGTAATCTTGCCTCAGGGAGAGTACTGCGGTGTGAATGCGATTGGCACTAGCCCCCTGGCGGATTCAGTGCCGTGGTACTTTAGTTCTCCCCAAGTTCAAAACATTTATGATCTCTCATTCACTCTGCATAGAATGAAAAGGCCTGTTGCATGTTTTTTTAACGGGGACAGGTAATACCCGGAAAAGCATGACATGGGACCTTTAACACAAATTAGGTAATTGAGACTGAAGTAGTGTGTGCTTTGGCTGTTAATAATGATCGGCTTGTTAGTTATCAAACCCCTGACTCAATTATTTCCACCTCCTTTTCAAAACCAGTGACCTGTTAACCTTTGTATTGATGTTATGGGCCTGCTACTAGAATCGGAGGGATGAAACCCTCTTTAATGGTCACACATGTGTTCTCTGCATTTATCCCATCCTAACTAGTAGGAGCAGTGGGCAGCAATTGACAGAGATCTCCCGTTCACTTTCTCTAATCTTTCTTTGTGTTTACTGTAAATATGTCCACAGCAAGGATCAATGGCAACTCCCGCACAAATTAAACCATGATGTACTTGAGTATACAGAAAATCTATTGCTGACCATGCACATAGCTGTGCAGGAGTGTGGATATGCACACTCAGCCTTTTGGGAAACATGGGAGTAGCTGCCATGGAAATTTGCTTTACATTATAGGCCAGGGTTTAAAGTTTGGTTGGAGGCTGAGAGAAAGTGTTTGGTCATCCTGTTGTTGCTATTGTTGTTGGTTTCCGCACCTCTGCAGAGTAAGCAGAGATGTGGAGGAAAAGTCCTTATGGTAAATCATTTGCTAGTTATGGCCCTTAAGCCCTTGGTTTGTTTCTGTTTAAGGGCTTTACAGGTTTAGAGGAGCTGAACAGAAAGTACAGTTCACTCTACAAGCACCAAATGTTTTGTTTTTCCCATCATGGTCAGGAGGTCACAATAGGCGCTTTCACACCGAGGTACTTTTCCCAGGGATAGTTCCGATAGTTCTTGTGATTTTGTGTTCACACCAAAAAGATCTGTAACTAGAACTTAGTTTGCGCGAACCTTTTCACCCAGATAGTTCCTGCTAGAGAGCAGGGACTTTCCTGGGGAGAAAATGGTTCGTGGGAGTGTCGGCCACACTAACAATTTCTGATTGGCTGGGCGAATTGCAAACCACGCCCCGTAAAACTCCCCAAAATGTTTTGAAGCCACCATTTTATTTGCTCGCATTAGCATTATTAGCATTAGCATTAGCCCAGCGCACCAACGGAAAGAGACTTACTTATGGCAACACAAAATAAAATGTGGGTAGCAGTGGAGTGACGACGAGGTGTCGGCGCTTCTGGCGATTTACCCGGGACTTTGGGTGGCAGTATACGCCATGAAGTTGTTTGCGGCCTGCCAGTAAACCCAAAGCAGAAGAAGAAGAAGTGACGTCAGCGGCTTCATTTCCGTAACCCTCCCATGGATGTATTATAAGAACTGGATACAGTGTCGGAGGCGGGGTCTCGTTCTTTCTTATGAGAGCTGCTCATTGGCGCATGAAGGCATAATGGCCCAACTTTTGAGGGAGCGAAACGTCACGGATTACCCGTCATGGCTGGCTGTCAGAGCAGAAGTACCAGTATGTAAGCTCATAGAGCATGCGCAGTTGAGTTGCCCCTTAAGCCCCGCTCCCCGAGCTCCCACTCTCGGCTCACTAGAATGAATGGAGAGAGAAAATAAATCTAGATTAGGCTTTTAGTGCATTTTACAACTTTAAGGACCGAATGATTCTAATAAGGGCTATACAATATTTCATACTGGGTAGTTTATTTAGTTAAAAAAAAATTATCCAACGATTTACAGACGTCTCGTTCCCAATGTTAGTCAATGGGAAAAAGTATTTTTGGGCCAGGTGACGTCATGGACTGCAGTACCGCCGTTTGGACACTACGAATTTTGGGCACAGAGTCCGGCACACTTCCTGGGGGCTTGAATCCTCCCTCAGGGACTTATTCCGGTGTGAACGCGACCTACTCTTTAGTTCCAGGAACTAGAGTTCGGGGGAACTAAGTACCGGGAACTAAGTACCGGGAACTAAGTACCGCAAAGCACTTGGTGTGAAAGCGGCTAATGTGACCAAATTCTATTCGTCAACACTCGCTCCGATTATGCATCCTGGTGTGATGAGATGATGAAGTGAAAGACTCGTGGTTGGTCAGTACATTCTCACCACATGACATATAGTTACTGTTTCACACATACTGTATGTGGGACATAATTACTCATAAGTACATTCTGCAGTGACTTTACTGGACACAGCAGAGGAGTCAAAGCACTTTTGATTTGGTAGAGAAACTAATCCCTCGGTTTGACACTTAATCAGACCTCCAACCATAAGTAGGATCTTGAGTCACTGTATAGACTGTTAATACAACACACAACAGTTTTCACACATGCATGCACTTTTTAAAAGCACATCCAGACAATAAAAGTCTTTATAGTTTACTGATTGAATGTGTCATAGTCTATGCTTTTTACTTCTCAAGAAAAATGACAGCTATAAATGTATGAGGTTACACCACTTCCTTGCTTTATTTGGCCCATTGTGGTCACCGTATCTTCACTTCCTTCATACAATGACGGTACCCACTGCAAATGTGGTTTTCTCTTTAATTAATGCCTCAGTCAAAAAGTCCCAGCACCTCGTTGACACCGCATTGTATCTCACCCCCCCTCATGACACCTTTTTCCACCTCCTCCTTGAATATTTGTGTGTCCTCTGTGTCACGCTGCTATGCCACAGCATTCCTCCTTGACCAGTTCCTCTGGCGTCTCAAAACTGCAGTGAGTAGGAAGAAGGAAAGAGAGAAGAACAGAGCGGAGGGACAAGGCTGGCAGCAATGAGCAACAGAGAAACGTCAAGAGAGGGTGGCCCAGTGAGGTCACTGCTACTGTGATGCCATGGAAATGCTGGTGGCCTTAACACATGATAATTTGGAGCTAAAAACGTATAAACATAACACTGCTGATGTTTATAGCTAATAGTAGAGTACAATTTAAGAGGATATGGCCTAACTAGCTCCCCATACAGCAGTGGATCTTCCGCCTGCCCTCCATAAACAGAAAGAAGCTGAAATAACAACGTCTCTGAAGTGAGGAAGTAGGATTGTTGTGAGGATAAAAGGGACGAGGGCGGAGATTTTCAACCAGCTTTTTGTCTGCTGGCGAATAAATCTTTGTGTGTGTTTTGCACTTTACAGAAAACTCTTGACCTTCAACTGAATAAATGGAAAATAAGCACTGCCTGTGTATTTGAAGACAGCAGGCCCAATATACACTGACCTAGACACAATGCCACTATGGGGAGCCATTCGCATGTTGGTAGCCTTTTCCCATTATCCCCCAGTTGATAGTCACAAGCGGCGGAAGTTGCTATTTCCGTTTTATGTCAGTGTTTTTTACACATACACTAGGAGTCAAAAACAAGATTCCTGGTTGTTTTATGGCATTCTTGGCAAAAGGCTGCTCGTGTCTAAAGGTTTAAGAGCTGAGCTTCCCGTCAAGGAGAAATGTCTTTATGAGCTATTGCTTTGTGTCTATGGAATGTGTGTAAAATCCCACAAGGCCCTTACCATGTCCTTAAGTATGCTCCTACCAGTCAACGCACTGTTGAAATACCGAGCATTATTAAGCATCATCACTATGTAACATTGTTATGTTAGGAGACGGCCAGGCACCAAGGCTTTTAAACCTGGATATATTATGCAGTAATGCTAAATGTGGTGTGCTTTTACACTCTGAGACAATATCGTTTCGATGTCTCACCGATGAAAAAAAGGTTTTAATGGAAGCTTTTAGGCATTGTCAGTATGGAAGTTAGATCACTATTTGTTTCATGGCTTTAGTTTATCACTTAATTTAGGCATTAAACATTGTTTATTTATTTTATTGCTTGTAAATGTATATAGTTGAAACAATAAATTCCTCAGTGTGTGCTATAAGTACTCCTGCTAACAGAGCCATGCCTAAAGTACATATAATGAGGTTCTATTGCAACTTGAGTTTAATATTGGAATTCACTCCATTGAACATGCCTGTAATATCCATAAAGGTCCCTCATTGCACAGGAAAGCCTTTGGTGAGCACAACTAATACCTCATTCACACCAACGGTGTTTCAGGGCCGGTTCGGAGCTGGAGCTTGAAAAGCACCGGGTTTTCCTCTTCACACCGCAGCGGAGCAGCCTCTTAGCTCCGGAATCCGGTTCATTTCGAGCACCAAAAAATTGTCCGGCCAGAGCAAAAGCACCACATACGTCACGCTTACGTCGAGGCGGGGGCAGGGGCAGGGGCGGGATCAACTCCTGAACAACAACAAAAAGCCGGCGTTTTATCCAGTTTGTACACAACGATGGAGAAACTTAACAAGCAGCAGTGGTCCACTGAAGAGACCATCTACCTACTGGGAATCTGGACTTCCGAAGAGGTACAGAGGAAGGTGGAGCACAATCGGCCATTGTTGTTGTTGTCGGTGTCAGCTGTGAGGGGTTTCAGCGCGGTTTGGCTTTATGAAGCAGGCACGCAAACGGTTACGTCATGACGCAAACGATGACGCAATGACGCAGCACCAGTCGGACTCAGGGCAGTGTGAAAAGAGCCGGAGCTAAACCAAAGAACCAGTTCTGAACCTGAAAAGCTCTAGCACGGAGCTTGAACCGGAGTTGCGTTGGTGTGAATGAGGTATAAGTGGTTTTAGTGGAATGATAGTGACCGACATACAGAGCATGGACGAACTCTGACACAGTGTTTCACTTCAAATGCAGGTTTTGACAGGAAAACACAGGAAGGTGATAAATGAGGCGTTCAAGCAAGAGTGGCGGCAATGTAAGGAGGGGCAGGAGAGGATGTGTGCCAAGTGTGACCTGGGGCAATGTTCTTCTTTGAAGGTAAGACCTGAATGGAACGTTATTTACACAAGACGGACTGACTCACAAAGATCACACTATTTCACCCAGCTGTTTTGTTGTCCTCTCTCTCTTTGGCCCAGTGTGTGTGGGCCAAAGAGCCAGCTGTAGAAACCTGAGTAAGAGTATGACGAGGCAGCAGCACTCAGGTAACTTCAAAGATCCTTTTGCAACCAACATATCACATTTCAATCCAGGAATGTTCCACTGCCACAGAAATGCTTTCAGCAGCTTTCAGTCAGAGGCTGTGTTTAATAGCTTTTGTTTAACATGAAAGCGAATCAGCGGTGAATCCTTTGAACGCTCTTTATACACCTCTGTGTGCTCATGCTCCCCAGGGTGACAAAGACCAGCTGAGGAGCCTGTTGTGGTCATGTAGAGCTTTATTGAAGTGTATGATCTTGTACTGACACACCAATATGGTAAAACAAGATGTTCTCATGCATGACAAAGAGCAGAGCGCTCATGAATGTGTTGAATGAAGATGGAATAGTTTTGAGGTTTACAGCATTCCTCTAAATACTTAGCACACTAATCCATTGGTTATCTAAATAGTTTGCATTACTTGTTTGTCTCAGGCATTGTGAATGTATGTCAAGTATGTTTGACATCTACTACAACCACAGCACTGAAACTACCATGGAGCGCTGGATAAACCTGAACCTGGTGGCGCTGACTCACTGTCATTGCATCACATCAGGAGAGGGATGTGATGTAATGCAATGACATTGAGAAAGTGACATGTGGCACAACTCACCCAGATATTGCACTGCCGGGACGCAGAGGTGGAGACACAGCATTGTAAGCAGTTCAAACGAGGCCTATTATAGTCAGTAGTATTAGTAAGCACTCAGGATAATTATATTTTCACTCCCATGTTTTTACCTTTTCACCTACTACTACACTGAACAAAAATATAAATGCAACACTTTTGTTTTTGCTCCCATTTTTCATGAGATGAACTCAAAGATCTAAAACATTTTCTATATACACAAAATAACCATTTTTCTCAAATATTGTTCACAAATCTGAAAAAATCTGTGATAGTGAGCACTAACCCTAACATGTCACCCATTGAGCATGTTTGGGATGCTCTGGATCGGCGTTTACGACAGCGTGTTCCAGTTCCTGCCAATATCCAGCAACTTCGCACAGCCATTGAAGAGGAGTGGACCAACATTCCACAGGCCACAATCAACAACCTGATCAACTCTATGCGAAGGAGATGGGTGACATGTTAGGGTTAGGGTTTAACCCTAGGGTTTTCGGACCCCCCCAGACCCCCCCAATAAAGCAAAACTGCACATTTCAGAGTGGCCTTTTATTGTGGCCAGCCTAAGGCACACCTGTGCAATAATCATGCTGTCTAATCAGCATCTTGATATGCCAAACATGTGAGGTGGGATGGATTATCTCGGCAAAGGAGAAGTGCTCAATATCACAGATTTTTTCAGATTTGTGAACAATATTTGAGAGAAATGGTTATTTTGTGTATATAGAAAATGTTTCAGATCTTTGAGTTCATCTCATGAAAAATGGGAGCAAAAACAAAAGTGTTGCATTTATATTTTTGTTCAGTGTAGGTAGCATGATGAAAGGAACAGCACTAATTGCCAGACTGTTGCCCGTGAGTTTTGTCCTAATGTGTGTGTAGAGAACCAGTTACTGTAAAGCTGGTTCTGGTAGTTTTTCATCACTCTAAATTCCCATTTAAAGTTGTTTTTAAATGATGTGCTCTGACCAGTCACAAAGCAGTGTCACTCATACACAAATAGGGATATAATTGGCAACAGAGAAGTATACATTTGGATATAATTAATTCTGAGAATAAATGAATACAAAAATAAATGATTTGTCAATTAAATAATAATAATAATAATACAAGGGATTTGTATAGTGCTTTTCCTAGTGCTCAAAGACGCTTTCCCAAAGCTCAATTACTTCATTTTATTTTTCATTTTTATCCTCATGGTCACATTCTTTCATAATGACGTTGATGATTTAGGTTTTTATTTCTACATTTCTTTCTTTAATATATCCTTATTTATATACTTATTATAATGGCAGCTTTAGTCCTCCATAATATAATACCTTTAGTCAAAGTTGTGAATGGAAAAGGTTTATGTGGAGTTCAACATACCGGTCTGGGCTCTAACAATGTGTCAGTTTACAGTTTAGGGTTGGGTGATGCCGAGCAGGACGACCCAGTGATTCAGGTAGAATGAATGGATCCGGACACGCCTGCAGGAAGGACGCTGCCTGTGTAACCAACGCTATTCCAGAGTTGCAAAACTCATCTTAGACTTGTTTTATTGGGATAATCATCAATGATAGGACACATGGAAACAAATGAAATAATTTTTTTTAAATAAAGAAAGCACAAAATGCAGTGGTCAGAAATATAAAACGTTTTATTTTCTAGTGAACTCTTAGTAGTCATACTGAAAAGGAAATTCTAACTGCAGCTGACAGATATCGATACTCGTCGCTTGTCAGCTCTTAGTTGCCATTCCTGTAAATCATTCCTGAGGGCAGCCCTCTGCAAATATTTACAATTAACCTGCCGCCAACCTGGAAACATACAGAGGGTCATTTAGCAGAAAATGCAGTCTGACGAAAGATCTATAAAGGAAAGGAGTGGAAAGCAGTCCGGGGATAGAGATACAAAAGAGGAAGGTACAGCGGAAATTAAAAGTGAAAAGTGCAGGTTTTGGTTCTCCTTTGACTCCCTTTGCAACATATTTGTATACCCTTGCCCTCCCTGTGGTTTCATTTCTTGAAAAAGGTCTTTCACTATCATCTTTCTCAAGGCACCACACATTGTCAACAGATCTTTCTCTTCTTTTTAAACCCATATGACAAACAATGTTGTCACACCTAGTGGTTTAGTCAAGCAGAAACATTTTAAATCGAATCTTTGAACCTTGTCTTCAAAGTTCAAAGGGCCCCCATTATGAAATTAACCACAAGAATATCTCAAACTTAGACTTAGACTTAGACATACTTTATTGTCATTTCAACAAGACACAGAGTGTACTATTAAAACGAAATTGACCTATGTACATTGTCCCGTTGCAGCAGTTTAAAGCTGGACTTTGCAGCGTTCTCATTTGCTTAATTCACTGAAGTGGTGCCGTCGTCAGGTAATCCTGCAGGTCGTTAAGTCATTTATAAACAGAGAAACCGTAACCTACCCCACTTTCCTTTAAAGGTCACCTATTATGCCATATCCACTTTTTCATGTCTCTTATACATCAACTCTGTGTAAAGAGATTCTGAAAGTTTCAGGAAAAAACATTCGCTCACTTTTTGTCCTGATCCATTTATATAAAAACCTGTCTGGACATGAGCTGATTTTGGCCACTCTGTGATGTCATAATGTTTTTTTGGCTTCTGGATCTGGATCTGGATTAATACTGAGCAGAACCCAGAGGTATCAGGCTCAGTGGGGGATGGATCATTCCCGCTAAATGCCTCTTAAAATTTGCCGGAAGCACTCCACGGTTTCTGCGATGACAGCTTCTTCTGGTAGCAAGTTCCACTCTCTGATTTTTCTCAGAAAGAAGGAGTATTTAAGAGTGTCACTAGTTGCAAAAATTCGCTCGAAATTAAAAGAGTTAGCTTTGCGGGTTGCACTTCTTCTAACTGGCTCTAGGTACATTGATGCATCAATGGCTGAGATGTTATGGACAATCTTGAAGAAGAGAACCAAACGAGCCAATCGCCGCCTTTCACTTAATTCCACCCAGTTCAACCGCTTGAGCATTTTTGTGACACTGCTGTCCCATTCATAATCTCCAAAAATGAATCTTGCACCTCTTCTTTGTACTGACTCCAGGGCATCACTGTCTTTATCAGTCTAGGGGTCCCAGACCGAGCTGGCGTACTCTAGTTTAGAACGTACTAGGGCCACAAAAGCTGTCTCCTTCAGTTTCTGGGGACAGCGTTGCAGGTTCCGGCGTAGGAAGCCGAGCGAACGGTTTGCCTGTGTTACAATTTGGCCAATGTGTTGGCCAAATTTCAGGTTGTTATGGATTTCTACCCCAAGATAAGGCTGGTGGGTCACCTCTTTTAACACCTGGCCACATAGAGTATCGTTTTTAATGTGCGGGTTTGTTGATCTGCTTGTTCGTAGGATGTAGCACTTACTAGTATTAAAGCACATTCCCCAAGTGTTAGCCCATTCCTGAAGTCTAGTCAGGTCACCCTGTAGGTCTTCTTGGTCAATTCCATTTTTAATAGGCCTGTAGAGCAGGCAGTCATCCGCGAATAACCGCACTGTAGATGCTACATGTGACGGCAGGTCATTAATGTAGCATAAGAAAAGCAATGGACCCAGCACAGTGCCTTGTGGGACACCAGAGTCAACGTGAACTGTACTTGATTTCACCCCTTCTACGACTACTTGTTGGCTCTTTTGCATAAGAAAGGTTGTGGTCCAATCAAGTATTGGGCCGGTTATACCCATGTGGGCCAGCTTTAGCAACAGGTGCTTATGTGGGACCGTGTCAAAAGCCTTTGAGAAATCAAGGATTGCCACATCGACTTGCAATTTCTGGTCATCATATTTTGCCAGGTCATGCATTGTGACTAGGAGTTGAGTTTCACACAAATGGTTTTGTCGAAATCCATGCTGGAACGGGGTGAGGACATTATTCCTTTCCAGGTGATTCAACAGATGTTTGCAAATGATGTGTTCCAGGAGTTTACAACATACTACTGTCAGGGAAACTGGTCTGTAATTTGTGGCGGTGTGCCGGTCCCCTTTCTTGAATATAGGCGTAACATTTGCCTGCAGCCAGTCATCGGGTAGATTTCCTGTTTGCAGTGAGCAATGGGCCTATTTGGGGTCCAGCATTTTGAGTATACGATTGGGTAGACCATCTGGGCCGCTAGCCTTGTTAATCTTAATATTTGCCAGTAGTTTGGTCACTCCTTCAGTCGTAATGATCAGGTCTTCTATCTGCGGGGCTGGATCTCCTGATATAGAGGACTGGCTACCATCATCCTTAGTAAATACAGATTTAAATTGTTTGTTGATGAGTTCAGCCTTGTCTTTGCTGCTACTGTAGAGGTCTACACCCTCTCTAATAGGGGAGACTCCAATGTTGTCCGCTCCACACTCTTTGACATATTTCCAGAATAGTCTGGTATTGTTTTCAGCAAGACTCTGGGTGAGTGTGTTTTCGATATAGTCCCAGTGTGCATTGTGAAGGTTATTTTGAAAATGTTTCTTTTGGTTGCGGAAGTTTTCCCAATCACGAGTTTTGCCTGATCGCTTGGCTTTGTTGTATAACTTATTTTTATTTTTTATTTGGCGTTTCATGCAGTGAGTGAGCCAGGGCAGGTTGTGCCATGTGGTAGTGAACTTCGGTCGGGATATGCTTATCCATCTGTGAAAACAGTTCGTCTCTGAGCATATTCCAGTTGTCATTCACAGTTCGCTGGTTTTCTGTTCTAACAAATTCTGTGCTGAACACTTCCAGCTCAGTTTGGATGGCTTCCCAGTCTGCTAATGAAAATGTGTAAATTTTTCTCTGGGCTTTCTTTGTATATACAGGATGTATACTAGAGTCCATCATGACAGCACAGTGATCTGATATGCCTGGTATTGTTTGCACATTTTGCACAAGCGTTTGATTTGAAGTGAATATCAAGTCTAATATGTTCTGTTTTCGAGTAGGCTCGAGTTGTACTTGTGTTAGTGAGTATTCTTTGACTATGTCTAAAACATGTTGGTTTAGAGCTATGTTGTTTGTCCCTGGTTGTTCATTTTCCCAATCTATACCAGGTGCGTTGAAGTCACCACCTAGAATTATTATTTTTTCTGATGCGTTACCAGGCAATAGAGAAATTGATTTCCGAAGCTCATCCAGTTTGGTGTGATGGTAACTTGGTGGTCTATAAAAGCTACCAATGTAGAATGTTTTGCTCGCTTGGGAAACCTTGACCGAGACCCACATGATTTTAATTTCTGTGTCTGTGGTTGCAATCCTTGTTGCTGTAAAGCCTTCCTTTATGCCGATGAAGACTCCACCTCCGTTTATATTGCGATCCTTCCTAAAGATAGTATAGTGTTTGGGGAATATTGCACCATTCTTTATGGTTTCATCTAGCCATGTCTCGTTCCCAATTATGCAATCTGGTTTGGTGTCATCGATGAGAGCATGCTGGTTGGGGGTCTTGCCCTTTACGCCACCACAGTTGATCAAGATCGTTCACCATTGATTATGTCTGTTGGTTGTGGTCCCTACAATGTTGTCGGCTGAGTCATCCGCAGAGGTTGTGTCTATGGTTGACAGGCTTTCACTCACTTCTTGGTCACTGATTTCAGATTGGTTTTCAGTTGTCAATATTACATTGTTATTGGTGGTTGCTGGGTGTCCGTTTTCTCTATATTGGGTTATGGGTTCAAGATCTATTCTTGCTTCCTTAGTTTGACTAGTCGCAGGTTCCAGGGTGGACCGCGAATTCGGAAGACGTAGTTTTTTGACTCATCGGCTGCTGTTTTTGCCTTGGCCTCCTCAAATTTATTCCTGATGAGTTCACGATCTTCCTTGTTGTAGTAATTTGAAATGCTTATTCTCTGATACTTGTTTTCACTGTTTTTTAGTTTCCTCACATTCTTGAATATTTTCTCTTTGTCATCCCTGACAATTTTTAATGGTCTGTTCCGTTTGGGGCCCTGGGTAGCCTGTGTTCCTAGTCTGATAACCTGTTTGGTCCGAAGTTTCCCTATTTCAGAAATGTTTTCACAAAGACTGTCAAAGAACTCTACCGGGGTTTCTTCAGTACTTTCATCTGCTTGGTAAATGATCAGCTTGTTCTGGCTTGTGTAACCATTAGCCAATCAACAACCAAGGTAACCCCCCCCCCCCCCCTTATCTCCTGAATCTCCTCCTAGAGCACCATTGTGTTCTTTGTAACCAAATATCTCTCAGAGGGGCGTGGGGAGTGGCTCCTTATTTTTCATCTAAAGTAACAGACAGAGAATCAGCACTTTTGAAACAGGGCTGAAACAGAGGGGATTATGGGATGCTGCAATGAAGTATCTGTTTGTTATTTCGAGCTAAACACTTCGGAGACATGTTTTGTATATAACTGAGAACTATAATATATTGATGAAAAAGAGTATAATAAGGGACCTTTAATATTGAAGGGAGCAAGGATCTGTAAAGGGTTTTGCTAATGGAGCATGTGTGGTCCTTTTTGAAGGAACCTCTGTCTTACTCACTCATCTCTGATCTGTCTGAAAGGCAGACAGTCATAACATCAGAAACTCAATGTCATCTAATGCTCTCTGGCTTCGGTACGCACACACTCACACGTATGCACACACACATGCAACAACACTAATACACTCCTTGCTTTTTATCCTGCTCTTCTCTGGTGCCTATGTAATAGGAGCTGGCTGTCCTGCCTTTCTCAAAGAATGGAAAATATCCCAACGATAGATCAGACTCTCCTGACCTTCACACAATGCTGCTTTTGAAAGACTAAATGTCTCTGCACACGAACCAGGCAGTTACTATGAGTGTGTGTTCTGTGCATAGTAGGACTATGAGATGGGAATCCCGGAGACAAAAAGTGTTCTTTTCAAGCCCAGAAATGAAATGGTGGATGTTGCCAACAAAAGTGTGCTCTTACACGCTGCACAGTCTTTTTCTATACAATGTGGTTTATTTTTCTCTTTCACAAGCCAGCATAAAATTGATATATGGAACATAAATGTGTTGATTTGGAGAGAAAAGGGAGAGAAAAACCATTTGTCACGAGTAAGACAAGTCTGTCTGCCTGGGGTTTCCTTGACCTGGTGATGAAAATCCTGGTTTGTTTTTCTAACATGGACCAAACTCACATCCTGCAGGGAGGGAATATGGCGGCGGTCTCAGCGCCTGGATTATGTGAAATATGCAGAGGATGTGTGGGAGTCAGACAAATTCAGTTTGACGTGAAGTATACTGGAAATAAAAACCAATCCAAGCAGACAGACAGTCTGACTTAGCTGACACACAGGAGCTGACCGCTGTGATGAAGTGAAGAAACAGTGTTTATTTGTAATCACATCAGCGCTTGTATTTGTCACTCCAGATTGGACATTTTATGGGTTTGACATTTTAGATATTGTTGGTTCAAACACCCATATTACACAGTTACCCACACCATACAACCATTTTTACACATTTGATCATTTTCAAAACCTGCAGCAACTATCAATATACAGGAGCACCTCTCCAGCTATAAAATTAGCTCTGTCAGGTTCTGGAGCTGCATGTGCCCTGCTGAGAGCTACATGCTAACCTCAGCATGCTAATTTGCTTACCATGACAATGCTAACATGCTGATGTACGTGAACGTTGGGCTTAATGCTAATTTAATTATAATAAAATGCTCCAAAGGACAATGCTTACATTTTTAACACATGTGCTTTTTAATTATAAAGTTTAACTTAGGAGGATGGGAATAGTATTTGATACATTTAAAGTTTAACCTGATGATCATGTGAGGAAAAAAAGTGAATTCATCACCAAGTTATCCTGAGTAGGCTATCTTGTAAATTGGCTTCTTGATAAACAATCCCTTCATAAAAGTAATCTCTCAACTTGAACTCCAGTCTCGCTTCTAATTTCTTATTGATTTGTAAACAATGACTGACAAACAAACCAAACTGGAAAAAATGTATCCTCAAAAACTCAATAAAAAGTCAGGAAGTGTTTCTGATTCACCGCTACACAGCTGTTTGATGTAGGCCATCCAAATGAATCATCTGTGTTGTCGTAATGTATCTTGAGAAACAATGTTATTATCAGACCACTGGCAGTGAGTGTAGAGGAAATAAACTGGTGAAGGTGTGTGCTGAGGTGTTGACATGGGTGCTCTGTTTGGACATGTATGCGAGCACAACCTATCAACCTGTCATGACATCACACTGAGTGATTACTCCTCTCACGACACAGGAATTTAGCGCAGGCTTCCCTGTCCTCCAGGAGCCTGTCTGTGGTACTTTTCCAAAGCACATCTGGAATAGTTTTCCAAAGACAAGAGGCTTAACAACACAGTTCAACAATAAACTTTCTATGAAACACTTTCCTTGCCAATAACTACACTTTTACTCTTCCCCTGCTGTGTTTCTTTTTCCCCACAGTTTTGTTTTCTCCTTGTGTTTCTTTGAGACCACTCATGCCACACAAACACACACGTCACAGATTACAGCTATCAACACATGATGGTTTATAGCACCTATGTATCTGAGCCACTGTAGTCTCTGCTCACAGCTCAAAGGTCGTAAAACATATTCAACAGCTGTTGCTCAGGTTTATTGCCAGGACAATGTTGGATTTTAAAAAGGTACAATTTTCCCCTATTGCATCCCACAAAAAACACTCAAAATGCAAAGCAGTTTAGCAATCAACATCTACATAATAGTGCAAACAGTAGATGTTGTAAGTGGGAGTGAAAGGTGACAGTGGGGTACCCAAACATAGCATACTGGGTGAGCATAGACAGCATTCCCCTCGATCTTACTCTGTATTTAGCAGCCGACCCCCACCTCCATGACAAGGATCTACAGACCATCGTGACCTCACCATCCAGGAGGCTTGTGCATTCACATGGTCAGGGGTCTGCGGGTAGCAGGCGTGTTAATCTACATGATGTCATTAAACTGGACACGTACACACCCTTACACACCCCAGACTTGACCCCAACATTTAAATGAACCCCATGCACTGTGTTAAAGGTGTGCACAGTATGCATGCAGCAGGGACAGGTTGAAAATATGCTGTTTTTGTAACTTTCTCTATCCGGGTATTCGGCCTGCATTGGTAGCTTTTTTCCGCACTCATCGGAATAAAAGAAATGTAGTAGGGGTCATTGTTTTTATCTGTAGTTTGACGAGAGTGTGTATATGGGTGTGTGTTATTAATACCCCAGAGTCAGTCAGTTCAGGGGATTTGAGAGGCTTCTTTGGTTTCAGTGTTTCTGAGCTCACAGACAAATTTCCCTACATGGCGGGTTTCTTCGCCACTCCGATGTGCTAACGACTTGGCCCCTCGCTTAAAATGCCAGCCCGTCGGACCCCATGCTGCAGGGCATAGGTGCAATCTATACCATCTGTTGCATGAGCAGAGCACAAGTGCACATCCACACACAGCTGCTCTCAGTGCAGGAGTTGAATGTAATCGAAAAAACTTTTGACAGGTTTAGTTTTAATGTTATTCAAATCCTCTGAGGGTCCTGGAAAATCTGTGGGGGATCGTTGACAACCACTGTCATCTACCCCAACAATGCTTTTCGTGGTAAACAAAAGCCCAGTCTCCTCTGGGAGTGTTCAGTGGTCAGCAGCAGAACATTGTGGTTGCAAAGGGCAGCTCCCAGAAATTCACATGAGGACTTGCACAGTCAGCTTTTATTTTTCTAAGTTTAGGCGAAACAACAATGCATATAAAAAGAATAAATGCACAAAAAAAAACGCAGTTGATTTAAATAGATACAAATACAAAATATAGGTTTTCCTTCTTTCTATATATTGTATTTTTGTTTTTTTATTTGACTTATTTTCTGGATTTTTTGTACTATTCAACAGGCATGTTTTCTAATTTGTGCAAAAATTGTAAAAAAAAATGCATCCTTACAATCTCTATTCAAAGTAGTTATTGTCGTGCTTTGTAGCAAAAACGTAATCAAGGATATTGAGCCGTGACACAGCATGTTGGTCTGTCTGTGTGTCTGTGTGTCTGTGTGTCTGCGTGTCTGTCTGTGTGTCTGTCTGTCTGCATTTCATTCTCTGACCTTGTGTCTGTCCGTCTGACTGTCTGTCTGCTTTAATACTATCTGTCATTACAGGCTGTCTGTCTGGCCATCTATTTGCAGTATCAGACAGTCTATCCACAGTATTTGACAGTTGATGTGTTATTCTGTCTGTGTGTCTGAGTGATGTCATTCAGGTGCAGTGTGCCAAGTCAGAAAGCCCAGGTTTCACCATCTGCTTTTTCATCCCCGCACGCCCTTTTTTTCTGTCATCTGACACCTTGCAGTCTGGGTCTCCTGGGGATGCGTGCACGTACACTCGTAAAAACATAAAATGCTTAAAAGGTATGCACTTTGACACATTAGAGGGCATGCAGATGTGTGGTGCTGCGCTGTAGGTCCAGTAGGACAGCGTAACCTGTAACACTGTTGTGGTCAAGCTGTGAGGTGTTTTAAATAGGCAAGCCCTGGGATTGGACTGTGGTGACTGATGGGCCACACTTTCCCTTCCTCGCTCTCTGCCTGTCTGTGCTGCTGCATTGCGATGATGGATGCCCAACCCTCTGTAAATATAGCCCTGCCCCAGCTAGTTAGCATGGTTGGCATGACCCAGGCCAGTGGTCACAAGCTAAATATATATCCAAAATAAATACTTCCAGATTCAATTCTCAAGTGTTGTTTAGAGAGGCTGTAGCATATATCACACATAGAAAAATACCTACCAACCCATTTTGTAATATAGCAAATACAGTGGTCTAAACATTGCACAATTTTTGAAGTCTAGTAAACATTGAGTGGTACATTTCTTTAGAGACCAGTGGAGGAAAACACTGTGGTTCTGCAACTGTGTACTAAATCTTTGCCCAGTGCTGCGGTGACTGTGTCGGCGAGTCACTGCGGTGGTAACAAGTCATTGCCATGGTATCCATCCAAACTGCTATTTTGTGCTCAAATGCACTGATACTGAGGAATGGATGCTGTGGGTGGGGAAGTTGCCAGCCAGCCAGCAGTGACCACAGTGAGTGACGCAAGTGGAGAGGCAATGATGCGAGTGTGGCACTGAGAGTTCATTCAGGTGTGATTGTACTAAACAGCAGTAAAGAGACACACCTGCTGCGTACCGTCGATACAGAAAGAGGAACAATGGCATTTTCACAAGAAACAGATCTTCTTTATGAGATAAAGGGGCATCAATGTAGGCATTCACAAGGCCTGGACACTGTGCCACCATCAAAACTGTGAGTTGTTGTCTGGAAATAGGCCAAGGAGGTATTCAAACTGACAAAATAATTTTAATCTGGCAGAACAGGACAACGGAGTCTTTGAGAAGAAGTAGCTTATCAGAGTGCAGCCACCATGACCGCGCTGGTAGGATGGAATCTGGCTGTGTGAGAGTTTCCATTCTGTCCACAACAATAGAAGGCCTTCTCCGCCTGCTCTCACACTGCTGACTCCGAGCGCTACACCCAAACATTTCGCC